>NC_084798.1:161010071-161315719 GCF_963169125.1 Humulus lupulus | reverse complement strand
ACAAATGTCACAAATATGGGGACAGCACCCTTTAGCCATGTGATGATAGGATCACCAGGGCTTAACAAATAAGTGAGCATCTCACTAGATTTAGCAGGATAGGTGCATGGTGATTAGTCACCAACATAACCTTCATCCTGACTCTAGAGTCATAACTATGGAACAGTGTTCCCTAGCCATGTGACAAACAGTCACTGGGGCCATATGCCCTGGCTCTGAATAACTAGTCTCAGACTAGCCAAGCGCTTATAATTTTCATTGACCTTCCGGTCGGTCCAGCATTAATACCCCATATGAGTCATTCAATGCTGATATCGATTAGATCTAATCTTCATTTGGCTCGACATTCACAACGCTATGCCATTTCTGACTCTTAGGTTAGTAAAACATGACCAGTGTTCAACTCATTGTGAACTTGACTAATAAATCATAGTCTCACAGATGGATCTAACACCATTGCCGATTCTGACTAATAAGTCCGTGCCACACACAAGTAAACCATGCCACCAAACATGTATCACATATCCAATATCCATAACAAGGTATTCAGCATGCTTACCTAACAAGTACTAGTACAATTAGGATTATGCACGAACACAGAGGCTCAAGCTCTGAACAACATCATACTCAATGTGTAAAGCATGTCCTATTCACATGTTTCTTGTGCATCATATGCATTATATTCAACAATCGAACATGCACCAATAATAGCCATGCATGTAATACTTAGTAATCAACTAACATGCATCAAGAATAGCCATGCATGTCACATATACACAAGGTGTAGTTTTCTTACCTCAGATTCGAGCTAGAACCAATATAAGAACGACCCTTGAGAACGATAAACCTTTAAGCCCCTTAGCGGTCACCTAGTCATAAAATATGGGATACCATCAATAAAATGATCAACATAGGTTACCAAACCAAAATCTAGCCTCCGGGACATAACCCAAACTAATCCAAGTAGTAGGAACACTCCCAAGGCCTATAGCTAAGTTCCCGGGGTCAAAACGAGCAAACGGGGTGAAAACAGGGCAAGGGCTGCGGCCCTAGCACCTTGGGCCGTGGCCCCCAGAATTTTCTGAGCCAAGGGCCGCGGCGCCCTTCATCAAGGGCCGCACCGCTCAGCAGGTTCACTTCCTCCACCTGCTTCTTCATGCAAGGGTCGCGGCACCCCAAGAACAGGGCCGCGACCCCCAACCCTGGGCCATTCCCAAACTCTATTTTAACACTCCAAAGCCTCCAAAATCATACCTAAACATTCCCCAATCATCAAATCAAAGTTCCCAAGCTTCCCAATACTCCAAAACCCTCAAAACCCAAGGTTCAAACCAACCAAAAACTCAACAATTCACAAAGTCCAATTCTAAGCTTAAAAACTTTAGAAACTCAAAACTTCAAACTTAGATTACCTTTGATTGGGTTGTTTTCTGTCAAATCCTTCAGTTAATAAGCTTCTAATCTTTCCTAGGATCGCTATGCCTCGACCCTCGCTTGATTCTGACTCCTAGAACTCGAAATTCCTTGAAGAAAGCTTCGAACGGTAAAATAGGCTATCAGGAAGGAAGAGAGAGATTTTCTAACGTACGTTCTTATCTGACAAGCTACTTCAAGCTTAAGTAACCTCAAATAAAACCTAAGGCTCGGGGTCCCGAAAACACCCCCGGGGAAATTATAGTCAAAACTTCCAGAATTCCATCCTGATCTCAAATACTCCTAATTTATCATCAAATAAACATTTCTATTACCCCAAAATTTACCCCGTTATGAAAAAACCGCTAACTCATAATCTAGGATCGTCTCATGCCAAATAGCTCGAATATATCTCCATAATAATAAAATCTCATTCACAAATTACAAGTATGCCCTCAACAGGCCAAATTACCAAAATGCCCTTATCATTATAAATACCCCCATATGCATGCATTTATCATCATATAATAATATAATTCACATTAACACGCATATGATCATTTAATGCCATGATAAATCAATTATGACCCTCTCGGCCTCCTAATCAAGGTCCTAACCCTTATTAGGAAATTCGAGGCATTATAATACTAGTCAACATGTAGTGTCGTGCCTTGTTATTAGTCACCTGCCAATGCTCATATTTATCTCTTGCAGACTTGGGAGCTCCATCAGCTAGAACTTCTGGGGATTCCTCAGTCATGATGAACTTGGAGTTGTCACCAATCAACACTATGTTGATGTTCTGCTTCCACTTAAGGAAGTTTTCTCGAGTGAGTTTCTCCATCGAAAGTTGAGAAAGGATGGGAGTAGACACATCAATACTTAAAACTGCAAATTATCAATAAAATAGAAATCAATCACATTTGTTCAATAAAACTTCTATTCACACAAATTTCAAGAAATAACACAACATATACCAAAAATATGTAAGATATGAGAAAAAATACCAAAATAATCATATCTCTATTTCTTTAGTTTTTTAACTAGTGTATGATATCGTTGTCTTGGTTGGCGAGAGTCAAAAAATATCATTAGTTAAATAGAGTTGTAAACTCATTTAATAATGGACACCATTATTAACAACCTACTATTTGGTCAAAATAGGAAAATGTTAAGAAACTATTGAGAATAAACTAAAATATAAAAGCAGAGAAAGAGATAAATAAATAGTAATGCAAAAAAATAGTGAAATTTGTGTCTCATTTCAATTGGGAAAGACCCGTATTTATACAGATAAATATGCCTTAAGAAAATCGGGTAACTACTTTGAATACAATCAAGAATTAATGTTGATATTTTACTTTGGGTAACCTAGTGATTCTTCATTATTATGGACATCCATATATATAATATATATAACACTCCCCCTTGGATGTCCATGAAAACTGCCTCTTTAAAAACCTTGCCAGAAAAACCCAGTGGGACAAAAACTCGGCCAAGGGAAAAAAAGTGCAGTGTGTATTTACTCCCCCTCATTTCGACATTCTTGAAGATCCTTTAATCGACGTATTCCGATCTTATGTACCATCTTATTAAATGTTGATGTTGGTAATGACTTTGTAAATAAGTCTGCAAGATTGTCACTTGATCAAATTTGATGAACATCAATATTGTCACTCTTTTGAAGGTCATGTGTGAAAAATAATTTCAATGAAATGTGTTTGGTTCTATCTCTTTTAATGTACTCTCCTTTTAGTTGAGAAATACACGCAACATTATCTTCATAGAGAACTGTTGGTACTTCTTTATTGGGTGTTAACCCAGATGTTCCCCGGATATGTTGTGTTATTGATCTCAACCATACACATTCTCGACTTGCCTCATGAATTGCAAGTATTTCAACATGGTTTGAAGAAGTGGCTACTAGAGTTTGCTTTATTGAATGCAAAGATATTTCAATGTCACCGCATGTGAACAAATAACCTGTTTGAGATCTACGTTTATGTGGATCAGATAAATATCCTGCGTCTGCATAACCAACTAGTTGTGACCTACATTTATTTGAATTTAATAACCCTTTATCAAGTGTACTCTGAAGATAGCGTAGTATATGCTTAATCACTTTCCAATGTCTATAAGTTGGAGCATAGGTATATCTTGCTAATTTTTTTTACAGAAAATGCTAATCAGGTCTTGTGCAGTTAGCAAGATACATTAAGGCTCCTATTGCACTAAGATATGGCACTTCAAGACTAAGATTAAGGCTCTTCATGTTCTTCTCTAGGTCAAAAGGGATCTTTTTTCACATCAAGTGATCTAACCACCATTGGACTACTCAATGTGTGTGATTTGTCCATATAAAATCATTTCAAAATTTTTCTGACATATGTTGATTCATGAATAAAAATTCCACCCTTTAAATACTCTATTTGTAAACGAAGAAATTTTTTTGTTTTTCCAAGATCTTTCCTCTCGAACTCTTTCTTTAGATATTTTACAGCTTCTGAAAGTTTTTCAAGAGTTCCAATAATATTTAAGTCATCAACATATACAGCTATGATAGCAAACTCAGAACTTGATCTTTTTATGAAAACACAGGGGCAAATAGGATCATTTTGATAACCTTCTTTTAACAAATATTCACTAAGTCGATTGTACCACATGCGCCGAGATTGTTTTAATCCATACAATGATCTTTGTAGTTTAATTGAGTACATTTCACGACGACTTGAATTATATGCATAAGACATCTTGAATCCTTCAGGGACTCTCATGTAAATATCACTATCTAGTCATCCATATAGATAGGTTGTGACTACATCCATTAAATGCATATCAAGATTTTCATGAACAGCCAGACTAATCAAATATCTCAATGTAATTGCATCTACCACATGAAAATATGTCTCTTCATTAATACCTGGTCTTTGAGAAAAGCCTTGTGCTACAAGTCGTGCCTTGTATATTACAACTTCATTTTTCTCATTTATTTTTCGTACAAACACCCATTTGTATCCAATAGGTTTTACACTTTTAGGTGTTTGGACTACAGGTCCAAATACTTTGCGTTTAGCAAGTGAATTCAATTCTGATTGAATTATTTATTTCCAATTTGGCCAATCTTTTCTATTTTGACACTCTTTAATAGATTTAGGTTCAAGATCCTCATTTTCATTTACAATTTCTAGCGCTACATTATACGCAAAAATATTGTTGACAACTACTTCAAGTCGGTCCCATTCTTTTTCTATATTGACATAATTAATTGAGATCTCATTATTTTTAATATTTGCCGGTACTTGAATCTCTTCAAGAGATTTGTGATTGTTTATGTCAATATCTCTCTCAAAATTATCAGCCTCTTCATTAGGACCATACTGATTATTTGCTCCTTTTCTTTTTTGAGGATTCTTATCTTTGGGACCGACTGGTCTACCACGCTTCAAGCATGCTTTAGACTCATTAGCAGATCGTCCTTCTGGGACTTCAATTCGAATTGGAGCATTTTCAGCTGGAACATGTGATTTTGTAATTTTCTTTGGTTCAGTGAATGCATCTGGTAATTGATTTGCAATATTTTGCAAATGAATTATTCTTTGAACTTCAAGTTCACATTGACTTGTACGAGGATCAAATTAAGATAATAATTGTGCATTCCATGTAATTTGTTTTTCCAGCTATTTCTTTTCTCCTCCCCCTAAAGCTGGGAAAACTGTCTCATCAAAATGACAATCAGCAAAACGTGCTGTAAATATATCTCCGGTCATGGGTTCAAGATATTTAATGATAGAAGGAGATTCGTACCCAGCATATACTCCCAGACTCCTTTGAGGACCCATATTAGTTCGTTGTGATGGAGCAATTGGAACATACACTGCACAACCAAAAATTCTTAAATGAGAAATATTCGGCTCCTAACCATAAGCAAATTGTAATAGGGAGAACTTATGATATGATGTTGGCTAATGCGCACAAGTGCCGCTGCATGTAAAATGGCATGTCCCCAAGCTGAAATGGGGAGTTTTGTTCTCACAAGTAAAGGTCTAGCAATTAACTGGAGGCGTTTAATAAATGATTCTGCTAAGCCATTTTGTGTATGTACATGAGCAACAAGATGTTCAACTTGTATCTCTGTTGACATGCAATAATAATCAAAAGCTTGTGTAGCAAATTCACCAACATTATCTAGATGAATAGTTGTTATTGCATAGTCTGGAAATTGTGCTTGTAATCGAATTATTTGGGCAAGCAATCTTGCAAATACCACATTACGAGTAGATAATAAACAAGAATGTGACCATCTGGTTGATTAATCTAATAATACCATAAAATATCTAAATGGTCTTCATGGTGGGCTAATAGGCCCACATATGTCACCCTGAATTCGTTCAAGAAATCCTGGAGATTCAATTCCAATTTTTACTGGTGATGGCTTAATAATTAATTTTCCTTGAGAACAAGCAACACATGAGAACTCATTTGATAAGAGAATCTTCTGGTTCTTCAATGGATGACCATGGGAGTTCTCTATAATTCTACACATCATGATTGAACCGGGATGGCCTAACCAGTCATGCCAAACAAGGAAAGATTCTTTTAGATCTGTGAACTTCTGGTTCTCTATAACATGTGCCTCTATTGCACTTATTCGTGTAATGTACAAACCTGAGGACAAAGCAGGCAGTTTTTCTAACTTACACTTTTTTCCTGAAGCAATATATGTAATACATAGATACTCAATATTATTTTCATCTATTATCTCAATATGATATACATTATGACGTATATCTTTAACACTCAATAGATTTCTTTTTTATTTGGCAGATAAGCATCATCTATGAAATTTTTTGTTCCTCTAGGCATTAATATAATGGCTCTTCTAGAACCTTCAATCAAATTTGCATTGCCTGATATTGTATTAACATTTTCCTCCATTCTTGTTAACTTTGAAAAATATTTATCGCTTCTAAGTATTGTATGAGTTGTTGCGCTATCCGCTAAACATATATTGTCACCATCATTCTTGGAATATATTAAGGGATAAGAAATGTCCATTTCTTTATTAACAATAAAAATAATACATAATAAGTTCTAAAGAGAAATACTTAAACATAAGTCCATAAAATTAACATACTAAACTAAAGTACTTAAAACAAAATAAATAACGGACAAATATGTCAAACATGACCAAATAAAATAACCCTAATTATGGACTTTCTCATCGCCAGTAGAAATATTCATATTGCCATTGATGGGATCTTCAGCAAAAAAATCAGCAACATCCAAGTTTGTAAAATCCAAGGATTCATTGAGGAGGTCATCATCTTGATAGGCAAAGTTTGCTTCTATATTTTTCTCCTTCTCCTTCAAAGAGGCTTGATAAAGATAAACAAGATGTTTGGACGTATGACTAGTACGTGACCAATGTCCTTTCATACTACACGTGAAACATAAGTTTTCATAAGTTTGTTGATTCTTATTTTGTGGACTCTTTCCCTTATGTTCATTGCTTGTGGTTTTCAGCGAAGTAGAGGAGTTGTTATTATAACCACCATGTTGCAAACATTACTTCGACCCTTACTATGTCTGTGTCCATGTCCATGACCACGACTACGGCTTTGATTATGGTCACGACCACGACCATAATTGTGGGATGTTATAGCATTCACTTTAGGGAATGGGGCAGACCCAGTTGGGCGAGATACATGATTTTTCATCAAAAGTTCATTATTTTGTTCTGCTACTAGAAGACATGAAATCAATTCTGGGTACTTTTTAAAACCTCGTCCTCTATATTACTGCTGCAGGAGCACATTTGAGGCATGAAAAGTAGAATATGATTTTTCTAACATATCATTGTCAGTAATCTTTCCTCCACACAATTTTAATTTAGAAGTAATTTTAATCATTGCAGAGTTATACTCACTTAGTGATTTAAATCTTGCAACCTCAAGTGCAACCATTCATATTGAGCATTTGGCAGTATGACCGTTTTTAAGTGGTCATATCTTTCTTTCAAATTTTTCAAGAGAGCAAGAGGATCTCTTATTGCCAGATATTCAGATTTTAACCCTTCATGGAGATGGTGGTAAAGAAAAATCATAGCCTTGGTCGTATTTTGACTTGATGCTTCATTTTTATCTTTGATGGTGTCTCCAAGACCCTTAGCATCCAAGTGGATTTCAGCATAAGGAATCCATGATAAGTAATCTCTTCCAGAAAATATCAAGTGGCACAAAGTCAAGTTTTGTGAGATTTTCCATGAAGAAAACTATCATAGAATAATATTCAAAGTATTAGAAAAATAAACATTTGAGAAATTATATTGCAAACACTATTAAGAAATAAAGTGATAAATGTGATGTGCCAAATAATTCTTTCTTTCTGAAGGTTAGGCGTGCGATTGGTTTTCTCTCTCCCCATGGTGAGGCGTTAGAAAACTGCTCAGAAGCCTGGTCCGAGTTCTTCTCCGATTGTGAGTAACAATGTCAAGGTTCGTCATGAAGGAGTGGAGGAGGAAGATAATTTGAGGGGGGTTCCCACGGAGGAGGTTTTTGTTGATACGGTGGATGTTTTTCAAGAGGCTGAGGAGGACCATTCTTTGATGGATAGTGAATTACCCAATTCTAGGAATATAACTGGTACTAGGGCGTGGGCGATTAAAGCAGAGGAGAAAGATTTTCAGGAATTAGCAAAGGAAAAGTGGTCTAAATTTTAGGAGTCTTTTGTAGCTAGTGGTGGTGCTCAGCTAAAAAATGAGGAGCCACTGTTCTGTGAAGGGAAGATGATAGCTCAAGTTGATAAGGAGGAGACTGAAGTGGAGGTATCCTTCTGGAAATCAGCAATGGTATGTGTAGTTTTAGGTGCTAATCCTCCTTTAGCTATTTTTGAAGGATTCATTAATCGTATATGGGGTAAGTTGGGTATAGAGAGAATTGCTCGTATGAATGCGGGTCATACTCTAGTCAAATTTAGGGATGAAGCTACTAAGGATATGGTTATGGAAGCAGGAGTTGTTCACTTTGACAGGAAACCAGTTTTGCTGAGGCCTTGGTTGACAGATTTAGATAAGATGAGGTTGGAGAAATCAGTTCCAATTTGGATTCGATTGCCAAACTTGGGTCTTCAATATTGGGGTCTAAAAAGTTTGAGTGCTCTTGTTAGCACAATAGGTAAGCCTATGATGATGGATAAGGTTACTAAGGATAAATCTATGGTGAAATTTGCTAGAGTTCTTGTGGATGTTGAAATTACTGATCGGGTACCTCATTCTATTAACTTTATCAATGAACGAGGTCAATTGATGGAGCAGGCTATAGAATTTGAATGGCTTCCCACCCGATGCTCTTGTTGTAAGAGTTTAGGCCATACTGCTTTCAGTTGTAAACATGCTCAGGAGGTAGTCTGGAAACCAAAGCAGAAGGTTACGAGTTCAAATAAAGGGGATTCTAGGGGAGATACTGATCTGTGTGAGTCAGGGCTTGAGAATAGGTCAAAGGATTCTAACCAACTGGTTGCTGAAAAGGATGCTCAGAAAGCTTGTAAGGGAGAACAGTTGGTTGTTAAGGGAGTTTTGAAGACTGGTAAGACAGCTTCGGCTGCTGCAGTAAAAGAAGCAAGCTGTTCTATGACAGGGTATGAGAAACCTTGCTCTACCCCTAAAAAAGTGGGAGGTTTAAGGAAAAATGTTCCAGTTGATCTGACATTGAGAGCTAATAAGTATAATATTTTGCAGGAGAATCAAGAAGAGGTTTCAAAGAAGAAGTTACAAGAGAACTAGTAATCTAATGGAGGGGTGTAACTTACTATATTGGAACATTAGGGGTTTAAATAGTAGGAATAAGAAAAATTCCTTGTTAGATTTCTGCACTATTAATAAAATTTGTTTAGGCTCTTTTCTTGAAACTAAACTGAATAGTAATAAGGTTGAGGAGATGATGAAGGATGTTTTCTTGGGTTGGAATTGGTATAGCAGTCGGGCAGTGGAAGGTAGAATTTTGTTAGTTTGAAAAAATGATATAGTACAAGTTAATATTACTCAAGAAATGGACCAGCTTATCAATTGTGAAGTGTAGATCAAGGGAGTTAATCAAACAGCTTATCTGTCTTTTGTGTATGGTAGAAATTCAGTGGACGAGAGGAAAAATCTTTGGTCTCAATTATACCTACCTGAGGTTACTGTTAGGCCTTGGTTGGTTGTTGGGGACTTCAATGAAGTTCTTGAATTTGATGATCGTATTGGAGGTAGACTGGTAGCTGCATTGGAAGTGGAAGATAGTCATCAATGGAGGGCTAAAGCTTTGTTGAATGATTATGGTCTAGTGGTTCTTTCTTTACTTGGTCTAACAAACAAAAAGAAGGTTCAAGAATCTTCTCTAAGTTGGACAGAGTTTTTATCAATGAGTTGTGGCTTGATACTTTTCCTGATTCAGAGGCTCGTATTAACTGGGATACAATTTCTGATCATTGTTATTGTATCATCAAAACAGTCCAGTTTCAGGTATTTGGGATTAGGCCATTAAGATATTATAATATGTGGGCTAATCATATGGACTTTCGAAGTAAAATCCTTAATATCTGGTCTAAACCAACTGGTGGTTATGGTTTGTAGCAGACCATTCAGAAATTAAGGAGGCTTAAACCTGCTTTAAACCAGTTCAATAAGAAGCAAGTTGGTGATGTTGTCCAGCAATATGCTGCAGCTAAACAGAAGTATGAGATGGTCCCATTCTTGTTGCAGTAGTCTCCTTCTTTGAGTATGTTGTAGCAGGATGAGATAGAGGCGGCTACTGAGTATGCTAGAATGTCCAAATTGTATGAGAGTTTCCTGAGGCAAAAAAGCAAAATTAATTGGCTTAGATTTGGTGATGAGAACACAGCTTACTTTCATGCTAGTCTTAAACAGAGGAGAATGAGGAACCGTATCACTAGTTTTATGAATGAAGAGGGTCAGATTGTTGAGACTTATACAGAGGTTATTGCTCATATTACAACCATTTTAAAGGATTTCTGGGTAATAATAGTGCAACAACTGGTCGGGTTAATCTGAATTGTTTCCAGCAGGGGTCTGTCTTGTCTTTGGAGCAACAAATTGAATTGATTCAACCTTTTACTAAGAAGGGTGTTAAGAGAGCTTTATTTAGTATCCCCTCAATCAAGAGTCCTGGCCCAGATGGTTTTGGCTCAGGTTTTTATAAAGCCCTCTGGAAAGATATAGGGGAAGAAATCTCTGAGGCGATTTTGATGTTCTTTGAGCGTGGCGTGATTCCTTCTGAGTTAAATGGGACAATCTTATCTCATATTCCTAAGGTTGGTTCTCCCACTACGGCCACTGATTATAGACCTATAGCCTGCTGTAACACACTTTATAAATGTATTTCTAAGATGATTTGTTTTCGGTTGGCTAAGATGCTCCCTGTGATTATTCATCAAAATCAAGGAGCCTTTATAAAGAATAGACAGCTTGCTCATAATATTTTAATTCTTCAAGATATTCTCCATGGCTATACTAGGAAGAATATCTCTCCCCGATGTGTGATAAAAATTGATCTCAGTAAGGCGTATGATTCTATTGATTGGGAATTTATGGAGGATATCTTGATAGCTTTTTGTTTTCCTAGAAGGTTTATTCAATGGATAATGACTTGCTTGACGGGTACTTCTTATACTCTTATGTTAAATGGGAGATTACAAGGAAGTTTTGAAGGGAGGAAAGGATTAAGACAAGGAGACCCTATCTCTCCTCTGCTTTTTGTGCTGGTCATGGAGTATCTCACTAGACTTCTAAAGCAAGCTTCTCATCACAACGAGTTTAGATTTCATCCCATGTGTAAGCATTTGCAACTTGTTAATTTGTGTTTTGCGGATGATTTGATTATATTTTGTAAGGGGAATATTAGATCAGTTCAGATTTTATTTGAAGGTTTTTTGAAGTTTTTCCATTGTTTTGGTCTAGCAGCTAATCTGAGTAAATCCCAAGTATTCTTTGGGGGTGTGGTAGCTGAGGTCAAGAATATTATTCTTAGGTCTGTTGCTCTTGGAGAGGGGAGTTTTCCTTTGAAGTATCTGGGGGTTTCTCTGAGGCCCACGAGATGGTTGGTTGCTGATTGTGCTGAGATAATCAAGAAAATTTAGGCTAGGCTCCATGTTTGGGCGAGTAGACACTTATCTTTTGCGGGGAGAACTCAGCTGATTTTTTCTGTTTTGCTAGGCATTCGCAATTATTGGATGAATATTTTTATGCTTCCCTATAGTGTCATTCAAGAAATTAACAGGTTGTGTCGTAACTTCCTATGGGGAGCCAAAAACAATCGCAGCAAATTCCATTGTTCCTCTTGGTCTCAGGTTTGCCTTCCTAAAGTTTTGGGTGGTCTGGGTTTTAAGGAGGGTTCTAATTGGAATAAAGTTCTTTTGGCTAAATATATTTGGGCTTTGTCTTCTAAGGAAGATGTATTATGGGTGAAATGGATTGATGAGGTCTATCTAAAAGGTCAGTCTCTCTAGTCTTATCAGCTGAAACCAGATGTTAGTTGGTATTGGCGTAAGTTATGCTACTTGAGAGAGACTTTTTTCTGAAATGGAATTGGGAGTTTCGGCTGTGCATGGTAAACTGAATTTGAAGGTTCTGTTTAGTAGCATGCTTCAGAGGGACCCGGTTGGTTTTGCAAAGGCAGTGGGGTGTAGTCTATCTGTTCCCAAGCATCGTTTTATACTTTGGCAATCAGTTCTTGGCCATTTACTGACTAGAGATAACCTGGCTCAGTGCCAAATTGATGTTAGCTCTCAGCTCTGTCCGGTTTGTGAGAGTGTTGAGGAATCTCATAAGCACTTATTCTTTGAATGTGTTTTTTATCAACAGGTTTGGGAGTTGCTTAAGAATTGGTTAGGTCCTGGTATTTGGCCGAATCAATTTGACTATTGGAAGAAGTGGTTAGAAGGGAAGCCTAAAAATATGAGGCATCGCATATCTGTAGCTTCTTTGGCAGCAACGGTTTATAATATCTGGTGTAATAGAAATTTATGCTTTTTTTCTCATTACTCCTACAGTCCTCATTGCTAAGTTAGTATGATCAAGAGGTGTCTTAAAGCTAGATTACATGGTCGGCTGAGTCAAACTGTTCTGAATAGGAATAGTTATCTTAGTGAGTTTGTAAGGATGTTATAAGTTGTTGTGATTGTGGCTTGGTCTTTGAACTTGCTGGTGTAATTTGTTTGGTGCAATATATTCTTCTTTTGATAAAAAAAAAAACTCTTTCTTGACTAATAAAATTAAATCTCTAATAGCATAAAAGAAAAACAAGTGAACTAAAAAAAACTATAGGTAATATTAATATTAATTTAAAGCGTAACATATATATAAGTTCACACATATATTAACACATATAATTCTAATAAGGTAATACAATTCTAATAAGGTAACATGTAATAAAGTGATAACATGACTAGTAATTGTATAAGCAAACCATAATTATTAAAAGAATAATAATAAACATAATTATGAAAAGAATAATAATAACGTGTACCAAATCATATAAGCATAATTATTAAGGGAATAATAATAAATATCAAAATAAACTTAACATTGACATATACACATTATTATTCCTACATAAAAAAAACTAATAGACATATTTATAATTAAAATAGTTGTTTGAAATTATTTCAGTTAGAGGAGGATATATATATATATGACTATATATATTTGTATAGTGTATCATGACTTCGAAACAATTCAAGAATTTTAGTAAACAGTCTTTACCTTGGTTAGAGATTAGTGCTGATAACGTGTTATGAAACTATTGAGAATAAACTAAAATATAAAAGCAGAGAAAGATAAATAAACAGTAATGCAAAAGAAGAGTGAAATCTTGTGTCTCGTTTCAATGGAGAAATAACCCCTATTTATACATATAAATATGCCCTAAGGAGATCGGGTAACCACTCTGAATACAGTCAAGAATTAATGTTGATATTTTACTTTGGGTAACCTAGTGATTCTTCATTATTATGGACATCCATATATATAATATTTATAGCAGAAAACAAAATTTCTTATTTTATGAGCTAGACCCACGGTTTCGATAATCAATAGATTTAGTCCTAGTAGTCACTGTAGGGGTGAGTCTAGTAGAATTTGACATATAATTATCTATCTTTCGAAATCTAACATTGTCAAAATAACTAATGAACACCTTTCGTAGGGGGACGAATCAAAGCGTCTCGAGGCCCCATTAAGCTATTGACCTTGTTAAACTAACGGTGGAGATCGAATATAATTTTTAAAATTAGCTCATTATTAAAAAAGTATTTTTATTATTAATTTTTGAAAAATTAATGACTATGGTTCTCCAAAAAAAATTATAAGATTAAAATTTTAAAACCAATGTCCTATAGTTTTCTATTAATTCTAATGTGTCACATTGAAACAAATTCAATTAAATTAGAATTAATTTGTTGCTAATCAATATTTAGGTTTAAATATTATAATGAACATATACAATTAAGTCCAACTCAAGCAAATGGACCTTAACAATTGGGCTTGTATGGAGGAGGGATGGGTCCAGTATGTTGTTCCCACTACTAAGGTCCCCTATCTTCTACACAAGGTCCAAAAGATAGGAATTTAAATGTTCATTTTATTAATTGATTAGGTCCACTGTAGTCATGCAAAGCAAATAGGACTTCACAAGTGGAATCACCCACAAGAGAGAAATTTAAACTTTACATTTTCTAATGGGCCCAAATAAACTCTATCATTTTTTGAATATTTTATTTGGATAAAATCCATATATTAAGCAAACATATGAGCCACTATATACATCTAAGCCCAATTTCAATAATACCGTATATAGTGCAAACAGACATGTTATATAATTGGATGGACCTGATCATGTTTATATGACCAAGTCTATGAATTTATGCAAAAAAATTACAATTTATTTCATTTGCAAAAATATCACAATTAATTTTCTAGAATTTATCCAAAATATGAAATAATTAAAGTTTGCAAAAAATAAATAAGTCAATTTAAATGAAATTTAGCAACAATTAACCGAAGTTAATTTAAATTTCATTTATCAACAAGCAACTTAGTTTAGGTCATTTTGAAAAATATTAATTTAATTTAAATAGGATTTATCAACAATTAACTTAAGTTAATTTAAATCCTATTTATTAAAAAATATTTTATTAATTTGTTTGAAAAATGAGATATTTTAAAAAAAATATAACCAGTTATAAAATTTTAAAACAAATATCATGAGCTATTTTTGAAAAAATATCTTAAACATTTAAGCAAATTCAATTATCTATAAAAATATCTATTCAACAAATTTTTAAATTTTAAATAATTTAAATATTAAAATCCATAGAATAATCAAATATTAATATCTTAAAATATCAGATTTAAAAAAAATAAAATATTAAAAAATATCTTTAATATCTGATAACTTAATTATAATATTTTAATATATAAAAATATTTAAAATTAATTAGTTAACTTATTTTTAAATTTGAATTTGAATCTTTATAGAAAATATATATCTTTCAAAAGATCAAACAACAAAAATATCTTATTTAAAAAAAAAAATTTAAATAATAGAAAATATATGATATTTTTGTATTAACCTATTAAAAAATACATTCAAAAATCAAATTTTAAGAAAAACTTATCGCAGGCCGCGGCCAAAAGATAATCTGGGCAGGAATACGCATGCTAGCCTCAGTCAGGGTTGTTGGTAGCCGCGGCCACTAGCCGGTGTTACCTAGGGTGCAGCTAGTGAAAACTGGTGGTCGCAGCCACAGGACGATCTGGGCAGGAATACGCATGCTGGCCGCGGCCAAGGGTTGTTGTTGGCCGTGGCCACTAGCCGCTGCTATCGAGGCCACGACCACTGCCGAAAAGAAATTTTTTTTAATCAAAATTTGTGTAATTTTTCAACCCAAAAACGTTTTCTAAATAATTTTTACCATGTGTTTACATCAAATAAAACATTTATATATGTTGACGGTAAGAACTCGTCAATGAAATATGGATGGAAAACTCAGAAATTCCAATCAATATCTAATGAACACAAATGAACATATAGAAACTTGAAGGAAAATTGCAAGCAGAAAATAGAGAGAAAACTCGTAGATTGCCCTTAGATTAATCTGATCTTACAAGAATTTTCCAAAAAAACCCCTACCATGATGAAGTGAGGTTCCCTTTATAGTGGGCTCTAAGGGCCCCTAATACATTGTGGTCCCAGGGGACCAGATTGTTCACAAGTACGTTGTCAGTGTGGTGGCACAGGTAGTAGTGGTGCTAAAGGTCGTGGTGTCGCCTCCACTACTTATTTAGTACAAGTGTCAGAGAAGTGGCACCAGACGTAGTGGCACAAGTGGTTGTGGTGTCGGCCCTGATACATGGTCAAAGGCGTGCAGGTAGTGCCTCCACCATTGGTACTAACTTGTACCATCAATGCTTGTCTAGTACGGACGTCAGAGTCACGCCTCTGTGCTCCTCATGGTTGTACAGCCTGTTCCCGTACGCGTGCCATGTATCTAAAGGTTGCTCTCGTATATCCAAGATACACCCATTCTCCAAGCCCCTTTTTACTTTGCTAAATATAAAAGGCTTTGTTGCCTTGAGTGAGATAAGCATGTGGGAGTCGCGCCCTGCTGGTGACACCTTCCTTAGAAAATAGAGGAGGGCTTCTTCAGTGGGGCATATACTTATATCATAGAGGCATGGCCTGCGAGACAGCCCCGTGAGATGGGGGCGTGGGCCTGAGCACCTAGGCATGGCACTTAGGCATGGCCTGCGAGATGGCCTCGCGAGATGGGTGCGTGGACCAGGGCACCTAAGCGCGGCCGAGGCATGGCCTGCGAGATGGCCTCGCGAGATGGGTGCGTGGACCTGGACACCTAAGCGTGGCTGAGGCGTTGCGTGCGAGATGGCCTCGTGAGATGGGTGCGTGGACTTGGGCACCTAAGCGTGGCCGAGGCATGGCCCTATGAGATGGCGTCCCGAGATGGGTGTGTGGACCTGAGCACCTAAGCGTGGCCGAGGTGTGGTCTTGCGAGATGGCCTCGCGAGATGGGTGCGTGGGCCTGGGCACCTAGGTGCGGCCGAGGCGTGGCCTCCGAGATGGCCTCGCGAGATGGGGGCGTGGGCCTAGGCACCTAGGCCCGACACTTAGGCATTGGTACATAGGACCTTTAGCGAGATAAGTGTGAGGTCTCGCATGGGATGAGACAAGTCAATCTCTTGAAGGCCTTGCGTGTGGCCTGGGTCTTTCAGGATCATGTTCAATTTGCGGTGTTTGCAGTGTTCACAATATAAAAATTATTTGCAAAGAAACCACCACAAAATAACCCAAAAATGCTAATAATCACATAAAATTCAATATACTTCATAAAAACCATAAAATTCATCCAATTACTCAACACATCAAATAATTCAATTTTACCATGTTCATGAATGAAAATAAAAATTAACCTGACTCTGAGGCCAGTTGTTGGGAAAACTTATACATGATCTTGTTTATTTTCATGTAAATCTTATATTAAAAAAATTATTATGAGACAACCTAGAACATGTTTCTAAAATTGAATTCATACAGAGATAATGATAAGAACACTTACATTATTGTGCAGCAGAATGATTGAGTCTTTCCTTCAGTTTCTCTAACCCTTGTATCCTTTTTGTCGCAGGGTATCACTAAGAAACTGAACAGATCTTCAATTTTCTTCACAGCCTTTCCAAAGTATCCCTAGAATCAACTAGACTAGAGTGGGCAATTCTCAACACATGAGATAGATACAAAGAGAAGAAGAATAGAAGAGAAAATTTGAGGCTTTGAAAATGACTTATATTGTACAGAGAATCTAAAACCTAGAGCATCAAGACTAGATCTTCTGATCTTCTCAAAAAAAGGTCTCTAAAAAAATTGATTTCAACTTTCACTTAGCATTCCTTTTATAGGCTCAATTAAGTCATTTCTTTTAATAAAAAAATCAATAAAATAATAGATAATATCAACCTAATGGTCGAAATTATCATGGGCTTTAGGCCTGTGAAATTTCTCATTTAATTATAAGTCCTTTGGACTTAATATTAAGGCCTCTATTATTTTCTATTGATTAATTATTTAAATGATTTATCAAATTAATTATTTATAATTTGAACCTTGATTTAAACTTATTTATTAATATAGACACCAATTTGTCTTAATTAATAAATCTGCCATAAAATCTCTTTTCTTCTCTAAATTGTATAACTCTGTGAAACTATCCAAGATTGACCTTGTCAACTTTGATAATTCTAATTGATAATTAAATCAATTAATTGAGACTATCTAGATGATTTTATCCAAGGTACAGTGGGGACCATGAGCCTATGAAATCAAGCTCCAATAAGTTATCGTAAATCTAACAAATAAATTTACTAACTTATTAATTCCTCGTGACTCCACTAAAGACTCAGAATTGCACTCTTGAATTCATAGAACGCTCTATAACAAATATAGATATGTTATTAATTATCCATTGTTACAACCATAATTGTCACTCAATCATCTATAGACTGTCTATAATGAGATGAGACTAAAATACTGTTTTACCCCTCACTGTATTTTATCCTTAAAACACTTAGTTCCTTGTAAATGATATTTTAGTAAACTAACATTAATTACTGAAATGAGATCTCTATCATTTTGCACCTTGAACCAAACTAAAGGAAACTATCATTTCACTTCTTCATCAGAAGCTATAGATTTTCATATTTATGATTAACACTCCCACTCAATTATACTACCGAGTTCCCAAGATGAAAGTATGGCTAGTCTGTAGGGTAAGCTGGTAACGAACAAGTCAAAGAACTCAAATAATACAATCAGTTAGAATACTAATCACTCATAGTTGAGAATGAATTGACCTATGATCAACTATATTATATTACTAGAATAGATTATGACAGTATGTTTACTTATCCTTTCTACTGTGAATATTGGTGCAGCCTGATGTAACAAATATATATGATTTTATCTACTTTGCTAATGTTATGGAAATAACATAACACTGCGATGTGTAAGTAGATCATATCCTAGATTGGCAAGTCAATGTAAATCATGTGCACTGACTAATCTTAGGACTAACTTATTTTCAACATATAATTATATTTATATTCCACTGTGGTTACGTCACTATAAATATGATTAGCTATATGCTTGAGATTTAATAGAAGTTTATATTAAACAAATCATCGTGAAAATAAAACATGTGAGCAAAGTAATTGACCAAGTCAAAAAATGATTTCTATTCTTTTATTGATTAAAAAATGAGATTACAAAGAAATTGGGTTTTGATAATGGCGTAAAACCCCAACATGATCATCATGAAATCGCCCACAAAGATTAAAGATGTACAAAGTCTAACTTGAAGAATTAATGCCCTAAGCATATTTATCTCAAAATCTACAGACAAGTGTGTCCCATTTTTTATTCTGCTCAGGGGAAACAATAAGTTTGAATGGACAAAAGAGTGCGAGCAGGCCCTTCGAGCACTTAAGAAGCATATGGCTCAACCTCCGTTCTATCCAAACCAGTCGAAGGAGAAACTTTGTACATCTAACTAGAAATAACAGAATATGATGCTAGTGCTGTTTTGATCAGAGAAGAGAGCAGCATCCAAAAAGCAATATATTATATAAGTAGGAGGCTAGTAGGAGCATAATCACGGTATCCAACTATTGAGAAATTAGCTTATTACTTGGTACTGGCATCACGAAAGTTGCCACCCTATTTTCAAGCTCACCCCATAATAGTTATCACTGACCAGCCATTACGACAAGTCTCATAAAAACCAGAAGTCGCTTGTTGACTATTGAAATGGGTTGTGGAGTTAGGACAGTTCAAAATTGCTTACGTACCACGAACAACAATGAAGGGCCAAGCATTGGCAGATTTTGTTGCTGAATTCATTGATCTCGTAACATGAGAGCAAACAATAGGAACACAAGTGCAAGCAGAAATTCCCACCTGGAAGCTGTTTGTTGATGGGTCTTCCAACGTGCACAATTCCAGGGCATAATTGATTATTATAACACCAGAAGGGCATTGATTTCACTGTGCACTTAGATTTTTATTTATTTCTTCCAACAATGAAGTTTAATATGAAGTGTTGCTTGCAGGATTAAGACAAGCCAAGGATGTAAACGTAAAATCACTAGAGATGTACAGTGATTCACAATTGGTTGTTAATCAGATCCTAGGACAATATCAAGCCAGAGGGTTGAAAATGGTTGCATATCTAAACAAATCAAAAGACTTGTTGGCACATTCAAAAAGTATACATTGCAACAAGTACCCTGCGACGAACATTTCAACGCTAACGCATTGGCCAAGTTAGAAAGTTCCAAAGATGCAGATATGCTAAATATAGTACCGGTCGAACATTTATCAGCCCCCAACATACAGATAAATGACTCCACCCTGGTTATACATGCAGGTTATACTTGGATGAATCCCATTATCCAATACCTCAACCAGGAAATATTGCCAAAAAAAAAGGAATGAATCGAAGAAATTGCAAAGACATTCCACCCGATTTATTCTAGTGGATGGAATTTTGTTTCAACGAGGATATTCTACGCCCTTACTACGATGTACTCCCAAAGAAAAATCTAATGAACTATTACGATAAGTACACTAAGGGTTTTGCAGAGACCACGCTGGGTGGGTAACAAAGTTTATCAAAGAAGATTCTACAACAAGGGTACTTTTGGCCTAAAATGAATGAGGATGCAGCAAATTTTGTGAATAAATGCAACAACGATTTTCCAAGATACCACAAGCATCCCCAAATGAGTTGAAATAGATGCAAGGCCCTTGGCCATTTGTAGTTTGAGGAATAGACCTGATCTAATCCTTTCCAACATGAAAATGGGGTGTGAAATACGCAGTAGTAGTTGTCAACTACTTCACCAAATGGGTAGAAGCTGAACTACTCGCAACAATTACAACCAAGAAAGTTCTAGATTTCGTCATCAAAAACATAGTGTGGTGATATGGACTGCCAAAGAAAATAATATCAGACAATGGCACACAATTCGATAGCGACCTATTCACCGATTTCTACGAACGACATGGCATAACTAAAAGCTTCTTTTAAGTATCCCATCCGCAAGAAAATGAACAAGTTGAAGCCGTGAATAAGATGATAAAGAACACCTTGAAGAAAAGACTCGAACAGGACAAGGGAGCATGGCCAGAAGAATTACCCGAAGTCCTCTGGTGGTACAGAACTGTAGTGACCTGACTAACTTAAAGACCTCGGACCATTAAAACTACTAAGCATAACTACTATTAAAGAATACATACATAAAATAATATAATTTTATTATAAAAATAAAAAATACGGGATCTCATTGTTATTACATAAAATCATAAGGAAAACAAAACCTTTAATTAATTGTTTAAATACTAAATGCGGAAAAACATACATACATAATTAAAAAGACTTGAAACAAAATGCCATCCTCGATCTTTCCCATCAATCCATTCATTCAGTTTTCGCCCAATACCCATGCCAAAGCTACCACGAATCCGTCCCACATTCCAAGCTCATTTTCCTGGACCATCTAAAATAAAAAGGAATGAGCCTAATACTCAGTAAGGAAAAACTACTAAAAACATATCATAAGTCATAAAATGGAAAACATAAATCATAAAACATAAGACCACAATATTAATGGCCATTAACTCATTATCGTAGTATGTGATAGAAACCATCTAGGTCATCTTGCTACTATTTAGAGGTAGGTTTAGACACAAATATAGTAGAAGCTAACCCATCTATGTAACGACCCAAAATTGCTAATAAGGCTTAAGGGCCTTGATTAATGTGCTGGGAGGGAATAATTGGTATTTATGTGAATTAATGATAAAATTCATGATTATGTGGCATGCATGATTATATGATTATGTGTATGTGATTAAATGCATGTTTATGAGTATTAAATATGCATGTGGGCCCTGTGTAGATTTTAAGGGCATATTGGTAATTTTGGCCCGTTGAGGGCATAAATGTAATTATGTGTGATAAATTGTTGAGACCGCATTATTATGTGGATATATTAGCAACATATGGCTCGAGACAGTCCTAGCGAGCGAATTGGCAAAATAGTCACGGTGGGGATTAATACCCGGCTCAGGGGAGCCTGGGGGTATTTTCGGGAAATTAGTAATTATTTTGGGGATTATTAAACATTGGGTAAATAATTGGTGAATAATTGGATGATGGGATTTAAGTAATAAATATTAGAAACACTTGAGGAATTAGTGGGAATTGGGAACAAATGACTATTATACCCCTGGATTAAGTTAAAGATTAGTTTTGTTGGGAGGGGTAAAATGGTCTTTTTGTTAGTTAATGATTTTCTCAGCCTTTTGTTAGGACAAAGATGAGAAGATTGGAGAATAGTCTAAGGAAAGAAAGAAGGAAAAACTCTCAGTGCACCCCCCCCCCCCCCCCTCCTCTCATCTCTCACGTATTATCTCCCTCTCCCTTGGTGAAAGTTGAGCTTTGAAGCTAAAGGCAAAAAGAAGCATAAGCTAAGGAATGGGATGAAGAAAATTAAAAGAAAAGGAATGCTTGAATTGCTGAAAGAAATTGGGGTCTCTTGGAAGAGGATAACTGACCAGTGGAGTGTGATGGATTATTAGTAAAGGTTCTTAATTGACTTAAACTTCAACGGCACATGTAAGTTCAACAAGAAGAGAGTACAAGAACAATTTGGATGAGGCACCTTCAAGTTTGTTAGAGATGTGTTGATCTACTCCTCAGTTAGAAGCAGAATGTGGACGACTACTACATTGATGATACTAAGAATGAAGCAGCAGGGTCACAGGTAAGGTTCCAGAAGGTATTAGCTTCGTATCTTCAAGGGTATTCAAGGTTACGCTATAGGAAGAGAAGGGGTCAAGTATGAAGAAACTCAGTCAGAAGCCACTAAGAAATTACTGAAGAACATCTGAGGGATAAGAAGCACAACGAGACCAGTGAACATGTCATCTACTACATATGTATCTTCAAAGGCAGCTACACCAAAGATTAGAATGACATGAAAACTTAAAGCTAGACTGAATGGACAACTTTGTATCAGATTTTTAGAAGACAGAATAAGGATTGGTTAGCACCCTGTGGTATAGGAATCTGTGTGTAATGGATGGATACGGAAGGGTAGCACGAAGGACTTTATTTTTGTTAAGACATGAAACTGCAAGCACCGCATCAAAGGCTGAGACGCGCTCAGTTATAGACTGAAAGGATGATGGTTTGTGATTGTGGGAGGTGAAAGAATAGGAACATGGTCAGTACACATGGAACATTAAGTTAGCGGTGAATGCGTAGCATAAGGAATTTGAACGCTTGGTCATGTGTAAAAAGAATAACCCTGAGACCAAGATTTGGTGAGACCCAATGGGTGATTCATGTTAGAAACCCTTGACTGCACAAGGAGAAAATTAATTGGGAGTGGATCTTTTACTTGAGAAGATTTGTGTCAGTTGGATAGGATGCCATGGATTATGGTAAGGTTAGACAAGGTAACGATTGTGATTGTTATCGCATCTGTGATTGGTTATGGACATATATATATTTCTTTGGACAATGGTATAGTGGTGGATTGTAAGAGTGAACCACAGTAGTCTATAAGTGAGATGATTGGACATGGAAGGTTGCAACTCAGTAGATTGAGCTAACATATTTTGGTTCGTGCGAATGAGTGACGTGATGTGATAGTTGATAGTGACGGGTTGAGGCCCTTTAGTTTTCCAAGTTTTGGAAAGAAATTAGAGAACGAATGGAAAAAGGTTGGAACCTGAAATTATTGGTTGACTACAGATAGTATGGCAATATGAAGACTTAATGGTTATTCTAAGGAATTATGCATTGAATGTGCAAATGCTTTGGATATTAAGGAAAGTATAGTCCCTTGATGAAAATAGTCACAGTGATAAATGCTGGAATACAACTAAGGTGACACAACATAAGATATGGTAAGATCAAAAGCAAGAGGTACTAGATCTAAGTAAAGAAATGTAAGGCAGTGAGTATTTTGGTTCAGTGTTTTTGGGGGAAAAACCAATGAAGTTGTTAGAATTATTAGGGCAGAAGTATCTGCCTATCTAAAAGGACATAAGAGTTCGCAAGTTGTAAACTCTAGAACACGAAGTACCAGGACGAGAAATGTGTATTTCTCCAAGTATTGCAGACAAGAAAGAGTATGATATTTTGGGGAAGAAAGGGGAGTTTTGGCTCCCGATTCGATAAGAGTTCTG
This sequence comes from Humulus lupulus, assembly GCF_963169125.1. Classification (NCBI taxonomy): domain Eukaryota; kingdom Viridiplantae; phylum Streptophyta; class Magnoliopsida; order Rosales; family Cannabaceae; genus Humulus; species Humulus lupulus. The sequence goes on along the minus strand of NC_084798.1, from coordinate 161,291,984 downwards.
AGATCGCACCAAGGTTTAGGCTGAGGGCCTACAAGCTAGCCTTACTCTGGTATGGGTGATGGCTTATGAGTATTACTGGCATCAGTAACAAGATAGAAAAAAAAATCATCATTGATGAGATAAGCAGACCCTGGGATTTCAGCAAAGTTGTTGTGCAAGATAGGGTTAATGAAATTAAAGTCATAAGGTAAGATCTTATGGACAAAATTGTCACTCTAGTAAGAGTGTTACTAACGGATAAAAGGTAAAGAATTGGGCTCTGGTATTATGGTCAGAGGTAAGAGATTTATCACCTGATGTGTTTGCATAAATTTCGAGGACGAAATTGTTATAAGGAGGGGATAGTTGTAACGACCCAAAATTACTAATAAGGCTTAAGGGCCTTGATTAGTGTGCCAGGAGGGCATAATTGGTATTTATGTGAATTAATGATAAAATGCATGATTATGTGGCATGCATGATTATATGATTATGTGGATATGATTAAATGCATGTTTATGAGTATTAAATATGCATGTGGGCCCTGTGTATCTTTTATGGGCATATTGGTAATTTTGGCCCATTGAGGGCATAAATATAATTATGTGTGATAAATTGTTGAGACCACATTATTATGTGGATATATTTGCAGCATATGGCTTGAGATACTCCTCGAGAGCGGATTGGCAAAATAGTCACGGTGGGGATTAATACCAGGCTCGGGGGAGCTTGGGGTTATTTTCGGGAACATAGTAATTATTTTGGGGATTATTAGACATTAAGTAAGTAATTGATGAATAATTAGAACACTTGAGGAATTAGTGGGAATTGGGAACAAATGACTATTATACCCCTAGATTAAGTTAAAGATTAGTTCTGTTGGGAGGGGTAAAATGGTCTTTTTGTTAGTTAATGATTTGCTCAGCCTTTTGTTAGGACAAAGCTAAGAATATTAGAGAATAGTCTAAGGAAAGAAAGAAGGAAAAACTCTCAGCTCACCCCCCCCCCTGTCATCTCTCATCTCTCACGTATTCTCTCCCTCTCCCTTGGTGAAAGTTGAGCTTTAAAGCTAAAGGCAAAAATGAGCATAAGCTAAGAAATGGGATGAAGAAAATTAAAAGAAAAGGAACGCTTGAATTGCTGAAAGAAGTTGGGGTCTCTTGGAAGAGGTTGGCTGAGGATTGAAGGCTTGTGAAGCAAAGTTAGAGGAGTCCTTGAGAAAGCGAAGAGGGAAATTAGTGGCTGGAGGCTTAGGAAATTAAAGGCTGGAGCTGGGATAGACTGAGATTCAATTCGAGGGCCATAACTATCATGGGGTAAGCTTCAAATCCTATGGATGGTTATGTTTGATTTGCTTGATTTGGTGTTCTTGAGTTTTGAGTTCAAGAGGTAAGTTTGACTGGTTTTTGGGTAGAATATAGCTGCTGAATTGGATTGTTAGTTTTGTTAATATAGCCTTGGTTTTGAGTTTGATTGAGTTATCAAAAGCCTTAGAATTCTAGTTGGTTTGATTGAAGTTGATGAGTTTTGCTCGTAGAAAATTATGGGTTAAAGCTTAGTAGTTTGTGGCTAGAAATGAGAAGAGAAAACCCAGAATTTTCTAGGTCAAAGGGGGCGCGCCGCAACCTGGGCAGGGGGTGTTGCGGCGCGTGTGGCCTTTCTGGCCTGGGTGCTCTCTGATTTGGGGGCGCACCGCGACTTGCCTGGCCAAGTCGCGACCCGTCTCCCCTTTGGCTTGGGAGTTTTCTCTTTGACTTGGGGCAAGTCGCGACTTGCTGAGCCAAGTCGCAACCTGCCTGGGAAGTTTAGTCTTGTAAGTGTTTTAATAATTGCTAAGGCTCGGGGGTTCGAACCTAGGGGCTCGGGACAATTTCTACTACCTAGTTTAGTAGAAATTGAGGTCCCGGAGGCTAGTTTTGTTCCCTAGGTATTTTGTTTCTAATTGGAATTTGATAGATATCCATGCCCTTTGTGATTAGGTTTATCGTCGAGGCTCGAGGCTAAGGACCGTGCTCAGAATCAATTCACCTTCTCCGCTCGGAAACAAAGGTAAGAAAACTGCACCCTTTTATGTGGATAAGATGGGACTAAGAGTTCCCTATACTTGTATGTAATGTTGTATGATGGTATTATTCCATGTGAGTGTGAAATAAATGGCCTAAGAGTGCCAAAATCAATATTGGCGCACAAGGACGCGACTCGACCAGTGCTAGCTGAGGTTAATTAAATAATCATTGAGCTTGGCCTAAGCGAGCCAGAGTTAGTGGGTTGAACACTGGGCTCGGCCTAAGTGAGCTGAAGACAGTGACTTAAACAGAGGGTGCGGCCTAAGGGCGTCGACCCTAGTTATTGCATGATATGTTTACTGTGTTAATCTTATGATTATAGCATGTTAAATACTTGGTTAAAAGACTGTTGATTTGTCAATTACTATCATTGATTATGTGAATGCTATGGACTACAGAATATCTGGTTATGCTTTGTGAATTATTTGGTTATTGGTATTGATTGTGCTATGATGTCATAGTTTTCTTGCTGGGCCTCGACTCATGGGTGCTACGTGGTGCAGGCAAAGGCAAGGGTAAGATGAATCGACCATGGGTTGGAGAGCTCTGGGGGTGAGGTGTACATTGTCAGTTGGTCGGCCGAATTTGTACAGGGACGGAAACTTAAAATGTGAATTCTGCCATTAGAGTGACCTTGATTATTTATAACTTTTGGGGATGTTGTAAATATGTCTTTTAAACCCTAATTTGGGATCCCATGTACTAAACATTCATTTTAATGAAAACGACCTGTTTATGACCAAAATCTTTTAATCCTAACATGTTTATGACTTTAGATTCTCGTTTTTATTTAAATGACTTGGTTAGGAAGTCTTGCACCACTTGAAACACACAGTGTAACGGTCTTGGTTATCTAGGGCGTTACAATCTAGGTCCTCTTACTACTATTTAGAGGTAGGTTTAAACATAACTATAGTCTATGATAGCGATAAAAATCTTGGGATTTTCTTATTTGCTATCTAAGCAACCATATTTCCCAAGCGACTACAACATAAAGCATATACATACATACATACATACATACATACATACATACATACACACACATAGCATATAAACATAATCATAACACATAAAATCTAGCCTATTTTCCTTACCGAAAATCGGGATATTGGAGACAAGAACGGGATTGGAAACTCCTAAAACAAAACAGTAAGATCAATAAGTTTTCTAAAGAAATGAAGATGAAAAGAAGATTTAAACCATCAAGGTAAGAACTAACCAAAAACCTTAAGTTTCAAAGGAATCAAGCACGTAACCAAAAGTCATTACAACAAGTTAGGATTTGGAAGAAAATGAAAAGAATAAAAGGAACTATAACGCCTTGGTTACTTCAAGACAGTTACGGTGAACTTTGAACCATGAATTTAACTCGCTAATCGAGTTCTTTGGTTAAAAACGTGCTTCTATGTGTTATTAATAGGTTAAGGTGGAAAACCAATAAAAAAGAAATGATATATTTTATTTCAAACATAAAATTGTTCATGGGCTCATAAAAACGTTTACAATTTATTTACAATGCAAAATGGTCATTACTGTATAAAATTTACAACCCGCCGATCTAATCGGAAAAAATAGGGTAAACTCCCTAGTTCCCTTGAGAACTCCTTGGCCGTGGTGGTCAAGCGGCCGCATATGTACACATTGCCACCTAAGCTCTCCACTCAAGGCTAGGTGAGATTTTCCTTCCCTTTACCTGCACCACATAGCACCCATGAACCAAAGCCCAGCAAGAAAACTCAATACTGCATGAATATAATATCAACAATGATCATAATAATCATTCAGGACTTTTAGTCCAAAATAGAGGAGTGACAGTTGTAAAAGTCACTAAGGTGGGTTCTCTACCCTTTACAAATAAGTGATCATTTCACTAGCTTAAACGAGGTAGGTATCTGATGAATAGTCACCAACATAAACCTACCGAGTGACCATAGAGTCACAACTGTGGGATTCCGCTCCCTTAGCCAAGTGACAAACAGTCACCTAGGCCTTTGGCCCTGGCTTTGAGTAACTAGTCATAGACTAGACAAGCGCTTATAATTTTCATCGAACTTAGGGTCGGTCCAGCACTAATACCCCATATGAGTCATTCAATGCTGATGTCGATTAGATCTAATCTTTTATCGGCTCTGTGTTCTAGACGCTTATGCCGTTTCTGACTCTTAGGACAGTAACACACGACCAGTGCCGATTCTGATTAGTCAGTGCCATACATAAATAAGCAAGATTTGCTAAGCATTTAATATGCAATCAATGTCCACATTTAACAACCAACATGCCTCTATAATAACCACGCATGTCACATATAAGGTGCAGTTTTCTTACCACGGGTTCGAGCGAGAAATAATAAAAGAACGACCCTTGAGAGCGATCTGCCCTTTAGTCCATTAGCGGTCACCTAGTCATAACCAATTGGAATCCATTAATAAAGTAAATCAATAAGAGGTTCACAATCTAAAACCTCACTTTCGGGACCAATCCCTCACTCTACGGACTCCCAATCCACCCAAACAGGGTAAAAGAACCCATCCCCGAGCCTTAAAAGTAATTTTGAGCCTTAAAATAGGCTAGCTGGAAAAAGGACCAGCACTGGGGCGCTGCGGAGTGGTGCTGGGGCGCTGTCCCAAGTCAGAGAGACCCAGCTCTCTGCTCTGCCTAGCGCTGGGGCGCCATCTGCAGACCATAATTTATTCCGGTTTCCTTCCTTGCGACCTCCCCTGAAAACTAAGCTTCCAAACCAATCCTAAACATCAAATTCAACCCCTAAAGTTCATTCATACCTCAACCTCATCAAAACCCAATCAACCCTACTCAAAAACTTCCATTGATTCCCATATGCACACTTGAAATTCCTCAACTAAAAAAACATAAGAAAAACAGAGTATAACTAAAATTCATGGATGAATTCTTACCTAAAGTAGGATTTGAGTCCTCTTCAATGGATGAACTAAGGCTCTAAGCTCCAAACCTTGATTCCCTAGCTTGTTTCTTCAAATTGGGATCTGTACGCCCTGGTTTTCCCACGGGCTAGTTAGCAAGCCAAGCTGCTGACTAATCGTAGTTATCTCACGAACTCCCCTAAGACCAAAACTTCTGTCGTTAGCTCGAGGAAGCCCAAAGGGCTCCCCTCCATTGTCCAAGACTGGAGCAGGTCCCCTGAAGGCCGAAGGTCGAGTCCAGCATGCAGCTCGCGGTACGAGCTGGATATGGGGGTGTGAGCCCTTGAGAAGTAAACACATGCAAGGTAAACGTGCATATATCAGACATCACGTGTCTGATATCCCCCTGACTTCTCGGACACGCAGCAGGAACGTGCGTGTTCAGACACCCACGGTGGGGTTGGGCCGTGCGACCCATTACTTCCTTATCTACTGATTTGACCACACTTATGTGTCAGGTTTAGGAATTAATCATGAATGTCACAGAATTGATACGACAAGTAAGAAGGTCACGGGATGACCTCCCTACCAACTTCCAGGTGCCTTCTCCTATAAATATGGAGACCCTGGGAGTTGATAGGGGTTGGAAAAATAATCTCTTGTAAGAAATACTTTGTAACCAAATACTCAGTACAGATCAATAATATTGACTAGTGGAGTAGAAGGATTTTAACCTTCGAACCACTTAAAAACCGTGTCTTGAGTCACCCCTTTCGTCCTCTAAGATCATATATCTATTTCGGTTCATATTTAGCACTAATCCTTTTCTCTCATTCTCTTAATTACCTGTTGGCGAAGAACCGCGTCAACAGTTTGGTGCTTTCATTGAGAGCTTTTTCGATTAGTGCTGCTGCAAACATCCAACTATGGTGACTACTCGGTCCAGGCATGGTAACGGGACAGAACAACATGATGGGCAGGAGGCTCATCATACCATCATCCCTGATGAACAAGTTCCTGAAGTCCAGCAGCGGCCAGGAAAACAGCCGGCGGGCCAAGACGATACTGGTAGTTCGGCGCCTCGGCCGCCTAATCCGAACCCGTGTTATTATACTGCGGTGGAGATGGAGAACGCTCAACTGAGGAGCCAGTTAGCAATGGCCAGCCAGAAAATTAAGGATATCCTGGCCCGATTATCCCCTCTCACAACCGGCGTTAACGTCGGAGAGAGGCAGGGCGAGGCTCCCAAGTCTCGCCAGGATAACCGGTCTAGACGTAGCCGTTCGGATAGGTTTCAGGCAGCCAACTCCACCCCTTCATCACACCATCGAGAGGTAAACTTCGAGGAAGTGCCTAGGACCGGACGACCGCAGTACAGCCGTTCGGTCAGGACGTCGACTCCTAGCTCTCAGCCATCCTCGAGAATGCCTAGGGGAACTCGAGGAAGTTCTCGAAGGAGATTCGGGGGGGGCTCGCGGCATCAGCCCGTCCCCGACGACCGTCCTATGCCTCGTCCAGATCGCCCAGCGCAGGACCAGCAGGTTGGCAGGGCCGAAAGGCCCCCACCAAACTTGATCCGTCCAGACGGAACTAGGATCGCCTCTCTAGTCAGGCATCCTCCATCTCCGATCAGATATCTGTCTCCTCCTCGGCCCGTCCGGGACGTCCAGCCTATGGGAGTAGTAGGAGAAACCCACCGTCTGCTGGACCTTCCCGGCGTAGCAGGGCGCTAGGGGAAAACTCAGGTCATCACCACCAAAGGCGGACTCCAAGCCTATCCAGCAGGAGCAACTAGACTGGTAGTCGCCGGAGTGATCTCTCTGGGGGAGACCTGCATCAGCGGTTAAGTTCGGCGCAAAGTCACCAGAGCACCCAGGGAGGTGACCTGCGAGATCGCCTCAATTCTCACAGAGAAGACCGAGCTAGAAATGGTGGCCAGGCTCGTTCAGGGGGGGTCCTGTCCGAAATACGCAACGGGGGGAATGTCCCAAATAACCTATCTCAAGATAGGAGGGGAAATAACCCACCAAATGTGTATAATGGATCCGGAGCTGTTGAACAACCCCGGAATAACCAAGGACATCAGGACCAAACCCTCGATCGCTTGACCCAGATGGAGGAGCTGATGAGGAAACTTCTATCAGAAAAAGAAAAAGACGAATATGATTCAGGGGACGAGATGGAACTCTTCGCCCCTAACATAGCAGCGATGGCATACCCGTCTGGTGTCCGTATGCCTCACCTGTCAAAGTTCAACGGGGACGGAGACCCCTCGGACCATTTAGGGATGTTCAACACCCTAATGATGGCCCATAACATTGGCCCGGAGCTGAGATGCTTGATCTTCCCCTCCACGCTGACTGGACCCGCCAGACAGTGGTTCAAGCAAAGTAAAAGACAGTCAATCAGCTCTTGGAAGGCCTTCTCAGCCGACTTCAAAAGGGCATTCCGAGCCTCTCAGGCCGCCCGTGTTCAGGCCGACTCCCAGGCCAACGTGAGACAGCAGCCCGGTGAGACTCTGAAGGCCTACCTGAGCAGATTCGTAAACGTCGCTGCTCGAGCTAGAGACGCGGATGATAGCTCTAAGCTCATGGCCATGAGAACTGGAATCCTCGTCGGAGAAGACCTATGGAAGGATATACAGAGGAAGGGAGTCAGCTCGGTCAACGAATTCCTTAACAGGGCCCAAGAATGGATAAACTTGGAAGAATCCGAGGCCTCAGCTGCGGGAACCAGCCAGATTCCCGATCAGCCTGCGGGAATAGGGGCGGAGGTTGTGGCGACGACCCCGAACGTCACGCAGAGCAACCAGCCCGGTGGAGGCAAGAGAAAGGGCAATGGCGAAAACAGTCAGCACGGCCAAAAGAAGAATAAATCCGTAGATAAGTTTAAGCCCGTTTTCATGACATATACCGAGCTCACTCAGTCCAGAGAGAGTATCTTCTTGGCCAACTCTACTCGGGTCCCCTGGAAGAGGCCGGAGCCACTGAAGCACCACCAAGGAAAGAGAGACACTTCCAAGTTTTGCCGTTTTCATAACGATGTGGGCCACAATACCGACGATTGTAGGCATTTAAAAGATGAGATCGAGACTCTCATCCGAGCCGGCCCCTTGGCTCAATACTCCCGGAACAGGGTCCCAGCGAGTCGACCTACTCCAGAGGTCCCAGCCAGTCAGCCCGGGTGGCCACTCAGCTAGTTCGAAATTTTCTACACTCCACGAACTGCTATAAAAAGTCAGGCCCTCGCCGATTTCGTGGCAGAATGCACGGGATTCCAGGAGAATCCCGCAGAGGGCTCATCTTAGCTCACCTCGCCCCAATCGTTGTGGAAGATCTTTGTAGACGGTTCATCCAACGAGAACGGCTCCGGGGCCGGAATCATTCTGATATCCCCCGAGGGACATAGATTCCACTCGGCGCTAAGGTTCGGGTTCAAGGCCTCCAACAACGAGGTGGAGTACGAAGCTTTGCTGGCCGGCCTGAGGATAGCCAGGGAGTTAAAGGCGAGCTCCGTCTAGTGCTTCAGTGACTCCCAGCTCGTGGTAAACCAGGTTCTGGGCGAGTATCAGGCACGGGGACCCAAGATGGCCGCATATATGGCAAAGGTAAAAGCTGAGCTGTCCACATTTGAGCGAGGATCGATCGAACTGATACCCCGAGAACAGAATGCTAATGCAGACGCTCTTGCCAAGCTCGCCACCTCGGGAGAGACGGAGACCTTGGGGTTGGTGCCAATAGAAGTCTTGGAACAACCAAGTATAGAAGAAGGACGAGCCGAGGTCGAAATGATTGACGCTAGGCCGACCTGGATGACCCCCATTCTTAAGTATCTCATCGAGGGCAAGCTGCCCGAAGGACGTAACGACGCACAATGAATCTTGTATCAAGCTCCGAGATATACACTGGTCGATGGGGTGTTGTACCGACGTGGGCACTCCCTACCTCTCCTCCGGTGCGTTCATCCAAGTGAGGCAAAGGCCATCCTGCAGGAAGTTCACGAAGGATTCTGTGGAGACCACACTGGGGGGCAGAGCCTGGCCTTAAAGGTTCTCAGGCAAAGATATTATTGGCCGACTCTGTCTAAAGACTCGATCTCATACGTGAAGATGTGCGACAAGTGCCAACGATTCGCTACAGTTGCCCGAGCTCCTCCAGTCGAGCTGAAAATGATCTCGGCCCCTTGGCCATTTTCCGTTTGGGAAATAGACTTAGTAGGCGCCCTGCCCACTGGAAAGGGCGGGGTCCGTTACGCCGTGGTAGCCATCGACTACTTTACCAAGTGGGCTGAGGCAGAGCCGTTGGCAACAATCACGTCTAAAAAGGTGCTTGACTTCGTGGTTAAAAGCATCATCTGTCGCTTCGGCCTGCCCAAGAAGATCGTCTCCGATAACGGCACTCAGTTCGACAACGACCTGTTCATCGAGTTCTGTGACAGACATGGGATTTTGAAAAGTTTCTCCTCCGTGGCCTATCCTCAGGCTAATGGCCAGGTCGAAGCTGTCAACAAGACTTTAAAGGCGAGCCTCAAGAAAAGATTAGATGAAGCGAAGGGGGTCTGGCCAGAACAGCTCCCCCAGGTCCTATGGGCATACCGGACCTCACATCGGACTCCTACGGGTCATACTCCCTTTTCTTTAACTTTTGGGAGTGAGGCAGTCCTCCCCGTGGAGATAAAGGTTCTTTCACATAGAGTCCAATTTTACGACCAAGATCGAAACCACGAGCTCATGTGCCATTCCCTCGATCTGGTTGAGGAAAGGCGGGAGGATTCGCAACTCCAGCTCACCCATTATCAGCAGAGAATCACCCGCTACTTCAACACCAAGGTTAAAAAACGCACCTTTAGCGTAGGCGACTTGGTTCTGAGAAGAGTTTTCCTCACCGGAAAAGATCCCAAACACGGAGTTTTGTGACCGAACTGGGAAGGATCACACCAGGTCATCGAAGTCATCAAGGAGGGAACTTATAAGCTAGCTCGACTTGATGGAGGGGCAGTCCCGCGAACTTGGAACGCCGTCCACTTAAAGAGATATTACCAATGATTTACTTGTAAGGCATGGAAGGCCACTTCTTATGTATTAATGAAAATCAACTTTTTATGCATATTTGCAAGTGTAATCTAAAAGTAACCACGAAAGACCCTTTCCCAGTTACTTGGGAGGCATATGGTACCTGGATATAACCAGGTCTCCTTAACGACTTAGATGTTGATTCTTATCGATTGACCGTTGTTTTCTTAAAAACGCGAGATATTGATAAGGGTTAACACTAACTAAGTCCTATCCTGATTTTAACCGGGTCGTAAAACTTAGAAGTTGATTTAAATATGTTGATCATTGTTCTTCTTAAAGAGCTCGAGATATGGATAAAAGTTAACATGAACTAAGTTTTCAAATTAAGTTCCTGGTTTTAACTAGGTCATTAAACTTAGAAGTTAATTTAAATATGTTGATCGTTGTTCTTCTTAAAGAGCTCGAGATATGGATAAAAGTTAACACGAACTAAGTTTTCAAATTAAGTTCCTGGTTTTAACCAGGTCATAAAACTTAGAAGTTGATTTAAATCTATTGATCGTTGTTGTTCTTAGAGAGCTCGAGATATGGATAAAAGTTAACACGAACTAAGTTTTCAAATTAAGTTCCTGGTTTTAACCAGGTCATAAAACTTAGAAGTTGATTTAAATCTATTGATCGTTGTTCTACTTCAAGAGCTCGAAATATGGGTTAAAGTTAACACGAACTAGGTTTTTCAATAAATTATAGCCGAAATGCTTAAAAGCATGAAAGAGCGTAAATTAAAAACGTTAAAGCAAATTGTCTCGAGGTGAAAACACCTCATGCAAAGGTTACAAAAAAAAAATATACTTAAAAATGTTCAAAGGCAACAGGAAAAGAACGCCCTAAGCTCCGTCAGGTGGCCCCTTGGAGGTCGCTGTCTCACCCTGCTCCGCCGCGCCCAAGGCTTTTCCAGTCTCCGAAGGTGGTGCTTCTTTCTTAAGGCGAGCTTGGAACTTCACCAGCAAGTGCGCCCAAAGGCTTGGTGACATGAAGGAGAAGTCAGCCTCCAGATTGTAAGCCCAACAGTGATAGAACAAATCCTGCATGGACTGCTCCGAAGTGGCCCGTTCGGCCTCTAGGGCGACCTGGGCGGCCTGGATCTTAGTCTTCGCAGCCTCGAGGTCCGTCCGCGAGGTGGCAAGGGAGGCTTCGAGCTCCTGGACCTTCGAGAGGGCTTTCTCCAACTCGGCCTTCGCGGTCGCCAAGGCATCTTCAGTCGCCTTAGCCTCCTGAAGGGAAGCCTGATGCTCAGCTCTCATATCCTCGAGCTGAGTCTTGGCCCTGATGATGCTCCGGTGGAGAGCGACGACGCCCTGCGAGAAATGAAAGATAAAATTGCCTTAGAGGAAAAACAGGGCAAAGTGTAAGGGTAGGAGCTTTACAGAGAAAACAGGGCAACTTATCGTTAGGGTCATGCTCATTGAAGACTCCATCACCCCAACCGAGCTCAGTGTCTCAATGGCCTGAAGTTCCTTCTCGGTAAACTTATAGATATGGTTGACGGCGTAGTTCGCCAACTCGTACACTGTCCCCTGGAAGGCCTCTGGGATCTTCTCCAGGTCCTGAGGGTTAACTGGGATGCGCACATCGGAGAACGCCACGGCCGGAGTCCCGAGCTCTGTTCCTCCATCCTGAGTGGCGGCTGGAGCTCGCAGAGGTGGTGGAGGCATTTGGTCTGCTCCTGCGGCAGGAAGAATTGCTCCCGTATCCTGGGCAGCCGGGGTTTTCTCCTTCTCCTTTGCCGGAGACTTGGTGGAGGTCCCAGCGGCGCTCCTGGACCCCCAGAGCCATTTTAGTCTTGGTCCGGCCGAGGGGTTTCCCTCGAAGACTGCACCTCGCAAGCTATCCTCGGTCTGAGACATCTCTTCTGTCGAAACAAAAACATTGTTAGTACAAGTTAGCAACCATACAGACAAGGACAAAGGGTTAAATATAAAAAGTGTGCGAATACTAAGGGAGCCCTACCCCCTGAGCTGGAAGAACCTAAGACGATTATTTCCCAAACTGGCGCAAGTTCTGGGTCCGGTTCTGACTCAGGGCTAGATTCTTCTACATACTGCCCAAGCCCCGGAGCATAGATACCCCTCTGGAGTGATGGCCATGTGCGTAAGTTGGTCCCATACTCCTCGAATAGGATCGAACTAAAGGCTAGGGTGTTATCTACTACTACGGTACCCCTAGGCCGGCTCTCTTGGTGATCTAGCACGAGCCGGTCGACACAATGGAGCAGGAGCGTGTTCAGGTCCGGATCACTTCGGTGACGATGGACGAGCTACCTAGGATTGAACCTAGCCAGCCGGGGGTCTACGGTGGCCCTAACTAGACTCCTAAGCAAGTAAGGGTTACCTTGGCCAGAAGGACCCCCGGCTGCTCCGGATTGGATCCTCTCCTCGCCCATCCTCTGGGCGACCTCCAAGGTCCTCTTCCTGCTCCTCACGAGCGGAACTTCGTCACCCTCGTCCTCCTCATCTTCATCTCCTGCGACCTCCTCCACGATGATGGGTCTGGTGTCCCGAGCTAGGGGCGGCCCCTAGGGCCTCTTTAGGTTCAGGGTCTGATTTGGAAAAATCAGCTTGCAGAACGCCATCGTCTCGTCCGTCACGAGCACGCGATAATCCTTCTCACTGGGGGGCAAGCCCGCCAGCATTTCATATTGGCCCCCGAGGGTCATAGACTTCTCTGTCCTCGCGAAGATGGCTGCAAGGTTAGTTTGAGTCAGAATGGGGTACGGGAGGAGCTAAAATAACACTTAAAAGGCGAGCTAAGGACGGGAGAAACTTACGAAGATGATTGAAATAGTGATGCTCGCAGTTCCGGAAACCAGTTGACATGAAGAACTGGTCCTTAAAGTCATTGGGGTGGCTGGGCATCTCGATGACCGCCGCCGTATTGGGAAACCGGGTTAAATAGTAGAACCCGTCACCTCGCCCCCGCTGGTTCGGGTTGGCTTTGAGGCAGAAGAAATATAAAATGTCTACAGGAGTGGGGACCTCCCACTCGTGCTTCTGGAACAAATACCTCAGCCCTGCCAGCAAGCGGTAGGAATTGGGGGGGAGCTGAAATGGGGCCAACCCCACATAGTTGAGGAAATCAACAAAGTACTAATCCAGTGGAAGGAAGGCCCCTGCCTTAAAATGTTCACCACTCCAGGCCGCGAACGACTCGTCGAGCGGCGCACAGCTCCGCTCGCCTTCTGAAGCAGGTCGAGCCACTACGGACGCTTTCCCCAAGGCGATGTTGTGGGAAAGGAAGATTTTGTTAATCTTCGCCTGGTCGGGTATCTTCGAGACGATCCTTTCCACCTCAAAGAAGGCATCAGGGGCCACCTCGACCTCCTTCTCCACTGTCGGCCCGAAGCGGGGGATCGGGGAGCTAGGCATCGCCGCTTTCCCTTTGTCCTGCTGGGAGGCCGAGCTGCTGACGTTCTTCTGTGGGAGATTTCTCTTTGGAGCCATCTGGTCGCCTAACGAACAAAAGAAAACATTTCAGAAAAAGCGACCCAAGCATGAGGAAAAAGAAATTATTATTTACACGAGCTGAGGTAAGCCCAGCCCGTGGAGAGTGGGACCACGCGGTTCGATGAACACGCGCCTGTTCTCCCAACCGATCCCCGATTACTCGGGATTCGTGTGTCAGGAGGGTCAGGATAGAATTTTCCTTGGGGGGAAAGGTTTAGTAGGCAGGAAATTGCAAAACCGCTTGTGAGGCGTGTTCCCTAAGCTACCCAGTTTTGCACCCAAAATTTTCCAAAACTCCTACCCAGAAATTTTCCCCAGAAAAAGCATCCTGAAACCCATACTCTAAAGCGATTTCCTACAACAAATGTGCCTTAACCTAAAAGGGTTGTCACCCTCCATATCCACAAAACCCAACAAACCCTTGCATGCGGCTACAGTAATTTTTTTTTACCTAAGCTACAGTAGCATATTTTCAAAACACACAGGGTCAGGAAACTTACAGTGTGTGGCTGGGAGGTAGACGAAGGTGTTGCGTTGGTAAGAGCTTCGTCGGTGTAATGGCTTCCAAAGCTTCGGAGAAGTCCGTGCGCCTAAGCTTCTTGAACGCTAAAAGTAGCAGTAGCGGAATCGAGGATTTTGCTCTTCTGGAGATATAGAGAGAAGAAGAAGAGGAGCTTGAAGCTTGAAAATTTTTGAATGAAAGGGTGGCCCATGCGTAGGGTGGCCACCCCTTTTTATATGCGTAAAGGATCATGTATAGAGGGCCGTTGGATGGCCCTGATGGGGGATCCGAGGCCCTCCACTCGAAATACGAAACGACGGCTGGGCATGGGCTAGGCCATTAAATGCGGTTCTCGTAAGACGTACCGTCACCACCCACGATGTTCCACGTATCAGACACCTGCATAAAAGGTTGAATGCGAAGAGTTCATGGGGAAGTCCAAAAGCCCCTACTGTGGTCTTATATACGACGTGGTATACCACGAGCAGGAGCTTGGGGGGCAGATGTACGCCCTGGTTTTCCCACGGGCTGGTTAGCAAGCCGAGCTGCTGACTAATCGTAGTTATCTCACGAACTCCCCTAAGACCGGAACTTCTGTCATTAGCTCGAGGAAGCCCAAAGGGCTCCCCTCCATTGTCCAAGACTGGAGCAGGTCCCCTGAAGGCCGAAGGTCGAGTCCAGCATGCAGCTCGCGGTACGAGCTGGATATGGGGGTGTGACCCCTTGAGAAGTAAACACACGCAAGGTAAATGTGCATATATCAGGCATCACGTGTCTGATATCCCCCTGACTTCTCGAACACGCAGCAGGAACGTGCGTGTTCAGACACCCACGGTGGGGTTGGACCGTGCAGCCCATTACTTCCTTATCTATTGATTTGACCACACTTATGTGTCAGGTTTAGGAATTAATCATGAATGTCACAGAATTGATACGACAAGTAAGAAGGTCACGGGATGACCTCCCTACCAACTTCCAGGTGCCTTCTCCTATAAATATGGAGACCCTGGGAGTTTGATAGGGGTGGGAAAAATAATCTCTTGTAAGAAATACTTTGTAACCAAATACTCAGTACAGATCAATAATTTTGACTAGTGGAGTAGAAGGATTTTAACCTTCGAACCACTTAAAAACCGTGTCTTGAGTCACCCCTTTCATCCTCTAAGATCATATATCTATTTCGGTTCACATTTAGCACTAATCCTTTTCTCTCATTCTCTTAATTACCTGTTGGTGAAGAACCGCGTCAATAGGATCAAAAACTCCAAAGGAGGAAGGAGGAAAGTGATGAACGTGAGAAGGGAAGACTTGCTCTATTTTTCTTCAGTTCTTTCTACAGCATACTAGAATCCCATATATCCCTTGCCAAATGACCATATTGCCCCTAGGTTAAATAAAACTCTATAAAGGCTAGTAAGGGCAAAAATGTCATTTATCCTCTAAACCCGCTAATCAAAACTAACGTTCTCCAATTCCCGTTATTCTCGATATTCTCAAATACCAATAATTCATATCTTGTTACCCTTTAATTCCCGGCAACGCTCTAATCTTTAAATCACCCCGAGCCTCGAATTTAATCCCGTTATGACCAAACCGCTAATTTGCACTCAAAGATCGTCTCATGCCAAATAGCTCAAACAAATCCACATTATAATGTGGCCTCAACAATAAATCAGTGACATGCATACAAATATACAATTACGCCCTCAATGGGCCAAATTACCAAAATACCCCTGTCATGAAATGTGGACACACATGCATGCATTTAACATCATATTATAATATAATTCACATAAACATGTATATAATAGTTTAATGGTATTATAAGTCAATTACGGCCCTCCCGGCCTACTAATCCGACCATTAAACCACATTAGGGATTTTGGGGCATTACAGGAACTATAATGAACTAAACCTGAGGATTGAGAATACCTTAGATAGATTAGAACTTCGATCTACACCTCAATACCAAAATATCACTCTATCTTACTTCCCAAGTGTTTAGAAAATCTTGGATTTGAAAGCTTTTAACTCCAAAACCCAAGTGTTTCTCTCTAGAATAAACGTAGCAGCATGGAGGCTCTGAGAAGTGCTTGAATGATGAAGCAAATTGTTGAGTGAAGGGTCCTATTTATAGAGTTGAAGGAGTGAAACTAACTCCTTTTAAAATTAATAAATAATTGAATAAAAATTGAATTTCCTGCTCAACAGATGCCCAGAACTCGGTAAAAAACGTTCAAGATAAAGTCCAAGTTGTTGAGGGCTGTTTTTAGCTTGGAATCCATGGGTTTTCAATAATGCTAAAGGGAGTCGATATATCGCCCCCTATAGGTGATATATCGCCTGCCCCATAATCCCGAGCCTCCGCGGTTTTGTTCGTGCGTAGTCGATGTGCTTTTTATATCAATCATAGGTGATATATCGACCCCTATAGCTGCGATATATTAGCATACACTGATATATCAAACACGTTTTTGCACACTTTCAACACACTTGAATTTTTTTACACCACTTTGAATGAGTAAAACACGATCCTAACAGCTGAGGGAAGGTTCTAGACTTCCTAGGTTTATCCTTGATTAATTTATTCATCTAAAATCCTTAAATCCTTAATAAACATACGAGCCCCAAGTGTCACGTTCTTAATTATTCTATCTAAACCTTAGGTTATAATAAATAATATTTCTAGGACCAGCTATATTAATCAAACCTTATGTTAAAATTAATATTTCTAAACTATAGGCTAAACATATAAAATTCATTACCATCTCTATGAGTTTCCAACTAAATCCCGGCTTGAACCAATAACCACGAAAACTAAAATACTACAACACAAGCTGCTACTATCTAGCTAAGTAAAATTATGAGATGCTACAAGAACAACGCACCGAACAAAAACGGGCCATACACCATTTTCCTTAACATATGTGTATGAAGTCATGCTACCAATTGAGTTAGATTCACCCTCACATCGAAGGCTAACATACGACCAGAATATTAATCACCAGTTGTTGATGAAATCATTAGATCTGATATAAGAATGAAGAGGGAAGGCTCAGCTATGAATAGCAGCTTGTCAACAAAAGGTCACTCGATATTTTAACTCTAAAGTAAGAGAGAGAAAAAGTTTGCTTTGGGATACTTGGTACTTAGAAGAGTTTTCATCAATACTTGCGACCAAGCTGCTAGAGTCCTTGGGCCAAACTGGGAAGGTCCATATCAAATTGAAGAATTGTTGGGAATAGTATCATTAAAGTAATTGTAGTTGACAAATGTTTTAAATGAAATAAATAATTGAATTGAATTATTATATATATATATAAACTATGTCTGATATTATATTGATAATATTAAGTAAATAACAGAAAATTCCAAAGTTTATCTATGTGGTCATAATCTCATATTGGTATGAGAGGATCGAGATTAAGATAATAAACTTAAAACAATTTGTAGTAAAATAAAGTTATGAAATCTTTAGATTAATTACTGCTAGTACGGTTTGCTAGTATTATGAATACAAGTGACCTAGATCCGGGTCAGTAGTGTATTAGGGCACTTTAGTGAAGGTACTTTATATATAGTGATATATAGAACTAGATCAGATGTGATTTGTTAATACTTGTTTAAACACCATTTCGTAGTATTAATCAAACACATCAAACAATGACCATATACACGATGATCTTAATCATGAGGTTGCTATGAACTCTTATATATGTCATCTGATCCTTTGATTCATGCGTTAAGGATTGTCAGAGTGATCAGGCTAAGAACAATTGTTTTGGGAACGTAGTTTAACAAATGTGGAATCTATAGCTTCTTATAGATTGAATAATGGTTCCCTATTGGGTTGACTTTTGAAATTGAAAAGGTTATGAGTGCTCACGTCGCAAACTTGTTGTGACACAACCTTCACTAGTAAAGTCAATGGTACTCTAGGAACAAGATATAGCTAAAAGGGTAAAACGGTAATTTTATTCCCTTTTAATTATGACCCATTAATAGAGGATTAACGTCGTACGTAATGATTATATCAATGGACACTTTACTCTTTAATAAAGTACTCAGTAAATATATGTCTATAATTATCAAGAGTTCAATCTCATATTTATAGTGGAGTAATAATGAGATTAATAATTATGATTATTTAATCAAAGAGCTTTGATTAATATTCCCCAAGGTGGCTCTATCAAAACCATATCAAGGTAAGAGTTGATACAAGGGTATAACTGTAATTTGGGGATTTGAGAAGAATTTTATTCTTTCGGTCAAGTATACATTTATATGATAATTGAGGTTAAATAATTAATTTAGAATTAATTATTAAATTTTTCGAAAATATGTTTTTTTAATTTAAATATATAATTTCGAAATTCATATATATATATATATATAAATAAATAAATAAAAATTTGAAATTAATTACTCTATTTGAGTGGGAGAAAATACAATTCGTAAGTCAAAAATAGATTTTGATTTATTGAATTTTTAAAAGATGATGATAATGATGATCATCAATTTGAATTTTGAAATTAAGATTTTAATTTTGAAATATGGTTGTCATCTTTTTCTTAAAAAGATAAATAACTTATTTTGTGGAAGATTGATTTTAGTTAAATAAATCAATAAAAGAAAAATGCAATGAAAATGGATATAGCAGTACACCATGACACAGTCCAAGGACTGTGCCATGCGTGTATCAGTACACTGATATTGTATCAGTGTTGTTTTTATTTTATTTATTTAATTGATTAATAATTTGAAAATAGATATTTTCAAATTTGGTAAGTTAGATATTTACCTAAATCAAATCCTATCATCATTATGAAATTATTATTATATTACTATTATTATTCGAAAAAATAAGGTAATATAAATATCTCTATTTATTTATTATAGATTAATAAGAAGAAAACACAACAACACAATACAAGTCAGAATAGTTCTCAGAATTTTCGTTAGACAAAAAGTCTTTATTCTGGCCATTCTCATACCATAATCAAAGTTCTCATGTGTTGAGAAATACTTGTGGTTCCTAAATTGCAAACTCATCTTCTCTATATGCCCACACACATCTTGAGGTGTAGAGAACATTCCAAAAGATCGTGGTTTGAGTACTCAAAGCGTTGGATAGGAAGATCGATAAATATACTAAAAGACTCAAGGACACTTGATAGGCTTCAAGAGGTAAATGTTTATGTTCTTGAATATTTACATGTTTATGTGTTTATATGATATATATATATAAATATATTGTATATTTACATATATGTTGCATGATTAATAATATTTTATGATAATGTTTCTGTTTGGATGTTTTCTTGCTCATATAAACCATTTATATGAATGATGAAATTTTTTATTGTTGTAGACAATGGGCCCACCACGCCTATTCCCCTGCGTGCTCTAAATTTTTTTCCAACAAGAAATTCTTCAACCAAGAACGTATAAACTTGCTCTCTTAAACGGAGATCTCGTTCCTCGCTATTGGAATAGAGAACACCTGCGCAAGTATTATCAATGAACATTTCTTTTTAAAGAATGGTTTGTATTAATTAGTTTTTAATTTTTTCAAGTTTTTGAACAAGGGATGGTCAGTTGGTTGGTTGCTTATAATTATAAGATCGTTTGATCACTCGTACAGACATGAAGTTACCCATTTTTTCTGTAGAAATCAAAAGAACTATGTGCAGCCAGCTATTCTTGCCAATCATTGTATATTTTACAAGTATTTGCTCATTACGTGTATTATTTTGCTATATTTTCATAATTATTTATAAGAATGCGAGCAATAATGTTGGAACATGTATTGATCTATGGAAAGTGACTGACCAGTTTAAGCTCCTCAATCATTTGGGGGCATATAAGATACTAAGGCAAGCAAAGCATATGAAAATATGTAAACACATGAGAAAAATAAGGGAAATCATGCACAACACTTAGAATATTTTTCAAAATCTTTTATTTTGCACAAAAACATAGATTTAATAAGACATCTTATTCCAAGCACAAATAAAGTGAAACATATATGTGAATTATTTTTTAGATTGACTTATAATTAATTAGACACATAAAACAAATAAAAGACAGTCTTTTATTGCAACCATTCAATGGTTTTCTCCCTGTTTATATAGTCTGTTAATTAAAGTTAACCAAAATACCCTTCTCTAATAAAGGCTCAAAAATCACATAATAATTTAGCTAATACATAGAGATGTATGTTGAACATTTTAATGTTCAAAAGCTAAAAGAAATAATAAATAGTAAGTCAATATTGATTGACAATTATTTTAGAAATGTTTAACTTTGATTGAATGCAAAGAAAATTTCTAGAAATTTTCGTGCAACATTCAAAGTAAAGTCACTTAGACACTTGTTTGATCTGATCAAAAGGAAGTCTAAACTAGAATTTGGAATTCAAGTAATTTGCATGTGAACTTGGAATTCAAAACCAACTCACATACAACTAAAATGCTAATCAAAATTAGTATTTTGGAAATGGAATATAATCATATTAGATAAGATTAAATAGATAATGGGTAATCATTATCATCTTTATTATTTCTATAATTTTAACACTTGTTATATTCTGTACAATTTGATTGTACAACATCAAAGACTTAGAAATTGGGATCACAAGAGGTTATATGAATAAATTGAAAATTTTCCATGGAGTCATTTAGTGAAACAATTTAATAATCATAAAATATTATAAAAGAGTTTATATCTCTTCAATGCTACTTTAATGAAACATGATTATTATAATCACTATATTTTCTAGTTAAATTGTACTAGAAATAATGACTGTAAGTGTTATGCTATGTTCGGTCATGCGAGTAGATATTATAGTAACAATTATAATATCAAAAAATAGATATCTTTACACTGCGAGCAGTACTGCTAGGATGTAATTAAAAAAATAGCATAAAAGTAAAACTACCTTGCGCAGTAAATTGTCTCAACATTACAAACATGTTGTTTGGGTGTTATAATTACAAAATAAAAAAAAGAAATAAATTCACTGAGCATGAGGGTCTTGATGGGGCTATTGGTCGACTCTTGCTCCAATCTCCTCCTCTCCATCAATCCCTATACCCAAAGAAATTTCAGAAGATGCATTTTCCTCCTCCAATCGGGCAGCGCATCGAGCAAGCTCAGACTCTCTTATATGCTCGAGAAGATAAATCAAAGTGTGCACCTCGATTGTTCTTCCAAAACATGTAAAATCAGGAAAAGGTTGCGCCTTGAAACCTCTCCAAGGTTCTCACGTTAATCTCCTCGAGCTGTTTCACCTTGTCCTCCACCTCATTGTACCATGCCCAACACCTTCGAGCCCTGCCCAACCCAGCGTGCGCCCCTGTCGCGCCCAGCGTGCGCCCCTGTCGCGCCCAGCGTGCGCCTAGCCTGCCAAGCTGTGCACCCCGTCAGACCTTCTAGCTGCCGCACTTTTGGTACACACCTAGGGTATATTTTTTACAAACCCTAGTGTGTTGTTACCATGATTATTTTAATTATTCATTTAGTTAAAAAAATCAGAAATTGAATTAAAATGGTTTTAATTGGGAAATTTATTTAATTGAAATAATATTGATTATTTTCCTTAATAAAAAATGTTTTAATTGTTATCTTCCATAATTAAATTTTTTTTAATTAAAATATCCAAAATTAAAATTAACTTGAATTTTAATTTTGAATTAAATTACCCAAATTCAAATTGGGCCTTAGAAACTTCTGGGTGTTAAAACCCAAAGTTCAATTATTTTAAAAGTTTGTTTAAAATAATAAAAAAATGCATGATTCAAAATGGATATGGAAAAATGATGAAATTGGCTCAACACGACTACATCTCAAGGTTCAAGATCGAAGTGCTTTTAACCAGGCATTAGTTAGTCTAGGTTACATTTTCATGTATTTTTTGCAAGTGTTGTAATTTTTCTAGAAATTCCAAAAAGTTACTGTACCCGCTTTTATTTACTTATTATAAATGTTTGAATGTGATTAAAATGTTTAATATTTTTTCATGCATTATAACATGTCATTCATATACCCACATAATATGCAATTATCATGCATTACATTTGTGTTAGTCTTAATTAGTTAAAATAGTAAATCAAAATTAAAGTTGTTTAATTTGTTGTGTTTAATGATTAATGTTTTATTAAAATAAAAAATGATATTCTCTTAATTAAAGAAAAATTATAATTAGGATTAAGGGCACAATTTTATTTTGTTTTGCTTAATTGGATTAGTAATTATTAGAATATCATTTGGTAAAAATAATTAAATTTATTTTTACAACTAAATTAAAAAATATTGATTTTGTGAAAAACACATTTTTCCAAAATAGTGAGTGGGAAAGGGAGTTATGAAAATAAGCCCCATGGTCTCCATTATTGGTTGAACACCGAGAGGCATAGGAAGAGCCTCGTGTCGCCTTCGTTTGCGGCCTCCCTAAGGAAAGGCTTCCAAATATGTTTATTTTATCTCAAGGTTGACTTCTCTTATGAGAATATAATTAGTGTTGTATTTCAAGTTTGACTGACCCTAAGGCACACTCTTGAGTTAAGTCAATGATTGAAAATAATGGGTTACACTCCAAAGGTGTATCTAGGCTTTCGATCATGACTAGTACATTTTGACCAAACTAGCGGTTGTTCATAAGTCAAAAGAGAAAAAGGCATTTTTAAGCTTTCACTTATGAAATTGAGATTTGTCTCAAACTTAATTTGGAGTTAGTCTGACATACCCCAAGACGGTCCATTAATTTTCAAATTGATTTATCGTGGATTAGTATATAATTTTATGTGTTTTTATATGTTGCATTCATGCATCATATTTACTTTTCCATATAAAATCTGATATTTATAATATGTTTTAATTCATAACATTTTATTTATTTATTTCCAAGAACAGTGGTTAATTCTCTTAATCTTGATCAAGAACCTCAAAATGTGAAAGAGCCAGTGAACCCTCGTGATGGCTACCTAAGTACTTTTCATTTAGACTTCAACAATCTTGATGTTTGGTACAGAAACATACACATAACCCTAAGTGAAATAAAAGTGTATGATGCAATCATTGATGAGCCTCCAGATGAGTCATCAACTTTATCTGATTATGATAGTCATAAAAAAATATGCGGATTGGATGAGATCTGATTATTTGGCTTGTCATTGCATACTAAAGACTATGCCTGGAGATATTAAATCGAGATATGTGAACCTTAGATCTACATATGAGATATGAGAAATGATCAAAAGAGATTCTTTTGATCACTTAGGAAGTTTGGAAGAAGAAATGGTAAATATGATTTGCTCATCTCTTTTTAATATATTTGAATAGTTGATTCAAATTTTTATGCCACCATATTTTTGTCTTGTTTTCAAGAACACATTATTCAAGAAAAGAAAAAAATGCGAAAGAGAAGCAAAAAAAAGGATTGCAGATTGGTTGACCAAGAGATAACTGACATGGAAATTATTCTTTTCATTTTCAACTTTGTATTAAGTCTTCTTTCTTTAAATTAGTTCTAAAAACTATGTTTTTATATTCCTTTATTTGATGAATGAACAAGTTTAATTCTTTTGAATAATAAATTCAGTTGTCATCAATGAATCTAAATGATATTTATGAATTATTTTTTATTGTGCAAATCATAGATTTAACAAGACATCTTATTCCAACCACAAACTAAGTGAAACATATATGTAAATTATTTTTTAGATTAGCTTATAATTAATTAGACACATAAAACAAATAAAATGCAGTCTTTTATTGCAACCATTCAAGGATTCTCTCCCTGTTTATATAGTCTATTAATTAAAGTTAACCAAAAGACCTTTCTCTAATAAAGGCTCAAAAATCACATAATCGTTTAGCTAATACATAGAGGTGTATGTTGAACTTTTTAATGTTCAAAAGCTCAAAGAAATAATAAATAGTAAGTCAATATTGATTGACATTTATTTTAGATATGTTTAACTTTGATTGAATGCAAAGAAAATTTCTAGAAATTTTCGTGCAACATTCAAAGTAAAGTCACTTAGACACTTGTTTGATCTGATCAAATGGAAGTCTAAACTAGAATTTGGAATTCAAGTAATTTGAATGTCAACTTGGAATTCAAAACTAACTCACATACAACTAAAATGCTAAGCAAAATTAGTATTTTAAAAATGGAATATAATCATATTAGATAAGAATAAATAGATAATGAGTAATTATTATCGTCTTTATTATTTCTATAATTTTAACACTTATTATACTCTGTAAATGTTTGATTGTAAAACATCAAAGACGTAGAAATTGGGATTCACAAGAGGTTATATGAATAAATTGAAAATTTTCCATGGAGTCATTTAGTGAAACAATTTAATAATCATAAAAGATTACAAAAGAGTTTGTATCTCTTCAATGCTACTTTAATAAAGCATGATTATTACAATCACTATATTTTCTAGTTAAATTGTACTAGAAATAATGACTGTAAGGGTTATGTTATGTTTGGTCATGTGAGTAGATGTTATAGTAACAATTATAATATATAAAAAAGACGGCTTTACAACGCAAGCAATACTGCTCGAATGTAATTAAAAATCTAGCATAAAAGTAGAACTGTTTGGGGCAGTAAATTGTCTCAACATTACAAAAATGTTGTTTGGGTGTTATAATTTCAAAATAAAACAAATAAATAAATTCACTGAGCAAGAGGGTCTTGATGGGGCTGTTGGTCGACTCTTGCTCCAGTCTCCTCCTTTCCATCGATCCCCGTAGCCAAAGATATTTCAGGAGATGCAGGGGCATTTTTTTTCTCCTCCATTAGAGTAGTGCATCGAGCAAGCTCAGACTCCCTTATCTGCTCGGGAAAATAATCAAAGCTTGCACCTCGATTGTTCTTCCAAAACATGTAACATTAGGTGAAGGTTGTGCCTTGAAACCTCTCCAAGTTGCTCCCATTAATCTCCTCGAGTTGTTTCATATTGTCCTCCACCTCATCGGCCTCCTTCTGACACGCGAACAGGTCATCTTGAAGCTTGACCACCTAATTGTTGTTAGCCTTGGACTCAACCTTGTATTTTTCTTTTAAAGCTATGCCCTTGATCTGGTCCTCTGCTGCTTTTTGATCCTCAACAAATTTGGAGTTGTCCTCTTCAACAAGGCGCCACCCATTATTTATGGTTAGGATGGCCTGCGAGCAGCATAAGAATGATGTTATTGAAAGAAAAAAAATTAACCAGAAATACAATAGAGTTAGAAAAAAAAAAGACTTACGCCGAGCATTTTATTGAAACCACGACCAATGACCTGGTCGATTTTCAACAAAGGAAGAGAGGCAAAGGCCTATTTACTGAGTCGATGTTTGGACACTTTTTCCATCTTGTCTATTGTGGATTTGGATGTGTTGGTTAGCATCTCGTTTACTGTGGGATCTCCCACCTACTCGATGGAAGGTTCAAGTTTAGGAGAAAGAGGAGTAGGAATAGTGGTCTTTGAAGGAAGAGGATTCTCTGTTGATCAATATTTCTTACTCAAAGGTGCCCCGCTGGTACCTCCGGCTTATCTCTTGCTCGAATTCTTTGAGCCAGTGGTTTTGCCTCCCATGGCATAGATGTCAAAAGTGTTGTTTGCCTACATGACTAAAAAATGGGTGAACAAATTAGTTAAAGTATCCACAAGAATTTATATAGATCAACAAGGAAAATTTTTAAGTATTATACCCGATCTAATGTTACTGGTTGCTACGTTATCTAAGTTACTACTGCTACAAACATTATCCTCCTTGAAGAAATCCGAATTAAAGCTACTTATTGGAAAAATAAAAGTTTCCATTCTTGGTCAACATACTACTAGGAATGGGCAACGTATTTAAAAGAGTTGAAAAATCCATACCATTTTCATCCTAAAACGAGTCATTTACCTGACCAGGATGATTGGGTAGTTTTGTCTTCCCTTCCAGTGGGAAGGAAGAATAGGTTCTGGTCAAGGATTTGAGCTTGGTTCCCTAATGGTGACCCATGTTAGACGACGCCTGTGGGGTTGGGAGACATCTTGTGGTGTGGAGACGTCATCAGTGGCTTCTTCTGTGGCACTCTCAATAGTTGAATCCTTCACATCTTGGTAAGGCACCAAAAGGCCGACCAACCTTAAATTATTTTCGAATACTAGCTCCTTGACACTATTATCAACAGAGGTCATCCTGGAAAAGGCCATGACCCTCTCTACCATGCCTTGGGTAGGCTTTGGTCGAATCCATGGGTCTATATTCAAAAAAATATACTAAGACAGAGAAAAAAGAAACGACCAGAATTTTGAAAAAAATTAGGAAGAAAAAGTTACCTCCACAAGTGAAGGAAAAGTTGTCCGCTATGAGATCGGTGGTGAGGAAATAATCTTGGAAGTATTTACCCACATTATACTTATAGGTTATATCAGTTAGGAATGTACAGTTAGATTGGTGATGGCAGAAGTGAAAAAACCTCGTATTATTATGGTTGTGGTTGGATTTAAGATCGAACAGGTAGTTAATTTCATGGGGGGTGGGTGTAACGCCTTACTATCTTAGAGTTATTATCGTGTGAGTTATAAATGTGCCATTAGCATGCTAATCGAGGTTTTAGGTTAAAAGTGTGATTAAATTGAAATAAAACTCATTTAACGACATAAGTTATAAAGATTTGGACATTCATTGAAATCATAAAAAGTTATACATTTGGGATCCCAAAAGGTTTTTTAGAAAATGTATTACAACTCAAAAATATAATTACGGTCGACCTAAGCGACAAAGAAATTCATTATAGTACATTTCCCAAAATAACCCTAGTTGTGGTAGCCAAGTAGGCCGAACATGGTTGGTCGACCTTTCCTTTGCCCTAACCTGCACCATAGAGCACCCGTGCACCGATGCCCAGGAAGAAAACTCAACGCAAACAAAGCATAATCCAATCCAATAATAGTAACACAAACAGTCAATAGACTAAACACATAACAGCCTACGCCGACCCAGGTGCTTTACCAAGCCCTAGGTTCATGGTCTTCACTGAGCTGGTGGATATTGTTTGGAAAATATTGTTTTGCCTCAATGGAAATGATTAAAATATTACAACTCTATGCAATAATATTACAAGTAAATATAGATTGATTAAATAAGGTTACAACTCTATAACTGAAAATACAAATAAACTTAAGAAAGGAAGAAGATGATGATGATGAAGAAGAGAATAGTGAGAATACAACTCTAAGCAAAAGATTACAAGTAAACTAAAGTGTTTAGATCAAATGAAAAGATTACAACTCTTAAACAAAATATACAAGTAAATAGAACAAGATAATAAGAAGAAAAGCAATAGAATAAAAGAAGAACAAAAACACAATCAAACTCTCACTTACACAACCTAAGTGAAGAGGATTGGGGATCACCAACTTGAACAAGGTGCAAAACCTTTGTCCAAAAGCTTATTTCCCCCTAACTCAAGCACTAAGGGATCTCTCTCAGATATTGGAAAAGCTTTATGGAATTATCAAGCCTCAAGGTGTTTCTTGCCAAGTGCTCTAGTGGATAGAAAAGTTGTGTCTTACAAGTGAGCTATAGGCTCCTATTTATAGAGTTTAGAGACACCCATTGAATTTCAAATTCCACAAACCCCCATGGCTGTTACCAATGTTTAATTGGATTAATATGGAATTAAAAAATAGATTTGGGAGATATTTGGGTTTTTTGAGCCGTTCAACAAAGATTAAAAAAACTAAAAATTTGGTCAGTTTTGGCCTGTGGCCGCGGCCAGAGACATTAGTGACCGCGGCCACTGGTCTCTGACCCACAGGCCACGGCCACTGAATGTTGGTGGCCGCGGCCACTGACCAAATTCAGCACAAAAATTGTGCTGTTTTTCCAAACGGTTCCAAACCCTCCCAAATGATTTTGTAACTCCCAAAACACATTATTGGGGTTAAAATCATATCTTTAACAGCCATATCACATATGGCTTTTATGAAATTCATCTCAATATTGTGTAACAACAATTTACACAATAAAGGGTAATATTTGGAGGTTACAAATTTGTAACACCAAATATGTTACATTATTTGGATATATCTCATATATCTAAATATTGTAACTCTCTATTATATGTTACAATATGTGACACACTTTGTCACATTTATTTAATCTAAAACATTATATTATAATATAATATAATTTTACATTATATTATAAAATAATTGTGAATGCCAAAAATTGACCAGAGCCATAGTCAACAGTTTCCCTCAATTATCCTCGAGCAACCAAAGCAGCCTAATATCTTGTTCGACACGAGACCCATGTCTCACAGGAGCCCTTAGCGAAAGTGCCCGGAAGGACCTAAGGGGCCTCGCTATGCGAGGCTGCCCTTCCCCTACGGCCTCGGCCCCATGGCCTCGCCCCCATGGTCTCGGCCCCATGGCCTTGCGCCCATGGCCTCGCCCCATGGCCTCGCGCCCCATGGCCTCGCCCCCATGGTCTCGGCCCCATGGCCTTGTGCCCATGCCCTTGGCCCCATGGCCTCACACCCATGGTCTCGGCCTCATGGCCTCGCGCCCCATGGCCTCGCCCCCATGGTCTAGGCCCCATGGCCTTGCGCCCATGCCCTCGGCCCCGTGGCCTCGCGCCCATGGTCTCGGCCTCATGGCCTCGCGCCCCATGGCCTCGCCCCCATGGTCTCGGCCCCATGGCCTTGCGCCCATGCCCTCGGCCCCATGGTCTCGCGCCACATGGCCTCGCCCCCATGGTCTAGGCCTTGCGCCCATGCCCTCGGCCCCGTGGCCTCGAGCCCCATGGCCTCACGCCCATGGTCTCAGCCTCATGGCCTCGCGCCCTATGGCCTCGCCCCCATGGTCTCGGCCCCATGGCCTCGCGCCCATGGCCTCGGCCCCATGGTCCCGTGCCCATGGCCTTGGAGGTGAGAATACTCACAAGTGGCAAGGTACACGCATGAATATGGAATGTACCTACAAACCTAAAAGAAGTCAGAGTACAGATATGGTACCCCTACCAGACAAGTAGTGGGAACGCCCGGAGTAGGTATGTAAGGATAGGAGTTATGGCCCGTACGTCTATAGCCAGGAGTCAGAGTCGACACCACTACCACCTGCACCACTATGTCTGCCACCACTCCTCTGGCATGAGTACGGACAAGTAGTGGAGACATCCTCCTGACACCTGCTCCTGTATTGGATGTACGACCACAACCTCTGAAGCCACTCCCCTGACATAGTACTTATGTACCCCTTGGTCTCCTGGACCACCATGTACCAAGGGCCATTAGAGCCTACTATAAAAGGAACTCTAGCACCACCTGAAAGGGGGTTGGAAATTTTACTGTAACCAGGGCTTGAGAGTGAATGAAAGATTGATTTCTCCATTACTATTCTGTCATTGTTCTTGAGTTATTTCTTAAGTTTCTACAGCTTTTCCATTAGTGATCTCGACTTGATAATTTTTTCCAACTCAACTTAGTTGACGAGTTCTCACCGTCAACAATAATATAACAGATACAGCACCCTTGGAGGGTCTCTCCCTAGCGGCCTGCACTCAGCACGCTTAACGTCGATCCCGGCCCCTTGTTCTCGGCCTTCGCCATTCCTTGCCTTCGCCATTCATTCATAAATATGCATAACACAGCATAATATTCATAGTTATTCACACATATATTAAACATAAATAATAGGGTCACACCTTGTAACACAAACAACAGGGCCATGCCCTACTCTATGGGTACTGCAGTTTTCTTATCTGTGTTCCGAGCTGATTGATTACTGCGATCCCGAGCACAGTCCTCTAACTCGAGCTTTGTTGAAAACCTAGTCACAACACCTTCATAATAACCATAAATCAAGCCTTAAACCAAATAATAATTTCAGAATATTAATCTAGCCTCCGAGACCTTGAATTCTACTAAACTGGGTAGTAGAATCCTTCCTGAGCCTTAACGTTTGGGTTCCCAAGCTTAAAACCCTCGAACAACAAATACTTCACATTTGAGCCACAACCCAGCCCATAAGGGCTGCGGTGTGCTCAAGTCAGAGGGAAAAGCCCTCTTTACTGAAGGACAGGGGCCGCAGTGTGCTATACCCTGCACCGCGGTGCCTAGGCAAATTTCCGAGGCCCCTTGGCCTCAATATTGAAATGGGCCGTGACACCTGATGAATAGGGCCGCGGATCGAGCCTCAAACCTAGAATACCCACCATTTCTCTATGTTTTTCCCTGAGCCTAAACCAATAATTCTCACCCCAAACATCACTTAAACCCAGAATCGAGCCTAGATTCCCTATCTACACAGCCTAGGCATCATAAGTGTAATGACCCAAATTCCCTAATGTGGCTTATAGCCTGGATTAGGGGGCCAGGAGGGCCATAATTGATTTATTATGCCATTATGTGATTAAATGCATGATTATATGATTATATGATGATAATTGCATGCATGTGGGTCCACTTTTCATTGTAAGGGCATTTTGGTAATTTGGCCCGTTGAGGGCATATTTGTATATTTTCATGCATGTTGGTGAGGTATGGATGAGGCCACATTGTTATGTGGATATGTTCGAGCTATTCGGCATGAGACGATCCTAGAATGCAAGTTAGCGGTTTGGTCATAACGAGGTCAATTATCGGGACATTGGGTAATGAGAATGATTATTTGATGATATATTGGGAGTTAGTGAGATCAGGAGGAAATTATAGGAATTTTGACTATTTGACCCCGAGGGGAATTTTCGGGACCCCGAACATTAGGATTTACTTGAGGTTACTTAAGCATGAAGTAACCTGTTAGAAGGAAAATACGTTCAAACACTTTTTCTCTTCCTCCCGTTATCCTTTTCACCGTTCGTCGCATTTTCAAAGGAAACTTTAGTTTTAGGACTTGGATTTAAGCGAGGATTGAGTTATAGCAATTCTAGGGAAAATTAGAAGCTTATTAATCGGAGGTTTTAGTGAGAAACGACTCAATCAAAGGTAATCCAAGCTTTAAGTTTTTAGTTTTTGAGTTTCTAAGTTTTGACTTGGATTTTATGTGTTGATGAGTTTTTGAGTTGTTTGACCCTCGCGTTTTGATGATTTTAGATCATTGGGATGTTTGGAAACTTTAATTTTGGGATTTGGATATGCTTGGATAGGTTTTTGGAGTGGTTTAAAAGGGGGAAAATGAAGGTTTTTGGCTGGTTCGTGGTTGGGTTGCTGCCCTGTTCTAGGGCGCTGCGGCCCAGACTTGATGAAGAGGATGAGGTTGGCTGATGGGTAGGTGGGGTCGCGGCTCAATGGTGTGGGGCCGCAACGCTTAAGGGCAGATTGGGCCAAAGTGATGTTTTAATTGCAAGAACTCATACCTTAGGCCTCGAGATCATTCCTACTACCCGGTTTAGTAGGATTCGACGTCCCGGAGGCTAGGTCTTGGTCCGGGAACCTTTTATTACTTACTTATTGATGGAAATTCCATATTTGGTTATGACTAGGTGACTGCTAAGGAACTTAAGGACTGATCATTCTCAAAGGTCGTTCTTTTATTATTTCTCGTTCGAACCATAGGTAAGAAAACTGCATCTGGTATGTGAGATGCATGGTTATTGATGAGGTATGTTGAGTGCTCTATATGTGGACATTGGTTGCATAATTAATGCTTAGAAGTTCATGACTTACTAGTCACTTATCTGGTTCAAGTTCGTGACTCCATAGTCACGTATATGGTTAGGGTGCGGAACCCAAGTTCGTGACTCCATAGTCACTTATCTGATTAGGGTGTGGAACCCAAGTTCATGACTCCATAGTAACTTATTTTAGGGAGTGGAACCCAAGTTCGTGACTCCTTAGTCACTTATTTGATTGTGCAGCAAGCCCCAACATGATTACCAGAATCATTATTGATAATTACTTATCTGATTGGGCTGCAAGCCCATAATAATTACCATAATCATTTATTGAATTACATACATGCAGTAATAAGTTTTGTTGTTGAGCCTTGGCTCACAGATGCTATGTGGTGTAGGTAAAGGGAAAGAAAAGCTTGTCCAGCCTTGAGTGGAGAGCTGAGGTGGCGATGTGTACATATGCGGCCGCTTGACCACCACGGCCAAGGTGTTTCTCAGGGGAACTAGGGTTTAACCCTATATTTTTCTGCTTAGGTCGGCGGGTTGTAATTTCTATACTGTAATGACCATTTTGGATTGTAAATAACTTGTAAACATTTTTATGGGCCCATGTACAGTTTAATATTTTAAATAAATTATATCCATTCATTTTGACCGAAATTTTTACCCTGGCCTATTAATGACACCTAGATACACGTTTATAACCTAATGATTTGTTTAGCAAGTTAATCACTGTTTAAAGTTCACAGTAACGGTCTTGGAGTAACCAGGTCGTTATAATAACAATCCCATAAACAATTCCATATACTCATAAAACACCCAAAACTAAACTTAGAGTCTACTCACATTCAAGCGTATAGTTCTAGCAGAATTCAACAGAAATAATGACTGAAATCCCCTTACCTCTGTGTTATCCTCAATCCTTGAGCTAATCCCAGACACAAAAAGCTTTCAATCCTTCAATTTCTTAGTCCCAAATCCTCAAAATTCTATCAGCTTCTAAGTGTAAAAGAGAGGGAGAGATAGTCGAGTAAGAGAGAGAGAGGGTGCTGAGAGTTCCTTCCTTTTGTCTTTCCTTAATTCTAGTGTTTTCTCAAAACCACTCAGCTGCCTAAGTCTATCCTAGCTACCTAATGAACAAAATGACCCCAAGTCTATCCTCCCTCCTTTAATACCGCGAAGGGCAATCCCGTCATTTGCCACATCCTGGTAAATCCTCGAGTATTCCTATAAATCCCCATTTAATTCTCGATACACATAAACAAATGTTAAATCATCACCCGTTACCCCGTAATTCCTGAACACCAACCATGTTCCAAAAATACCTCTAGGCTCCTCCGGAGCCGGGTATTTGACCTCTTTGTGACTATTTAGCTAATCTTCTCCCTAGGACTGTCTCGGATCACCCATCACAAATATATAACCACACTCTGGTGGTATCAATCACAACACACAAATATATTGCATTTATGCCCTCAACGGGCAATATTAAAAATGTGCCCCTAATTACCAAATTGGGCCAACATGCATATTTAATTCACCTAAACATGCATTTCTAATCTTATAATCATTTAATTCACATAACAACATAATTAAATCAATTATTGCCCTCCCGACACGCTAATCAAGGC
The DNA here is from genome assembly GCF_963169125.1 of Humulus lupulus. Classification (NCBI taxonomy): domain Eukaryota; kingdom Viridiplantae; phylum Streptophyta; class Magnoliopsida; order Rosales; family Cannabaceae; genus Humulus; species Humulus lupulus. The sequence continues at coordinate 161,258,787 of NC_084798.1, read as the reverse complement.
CCTAACCCCTGTTAGGAAATTTGGGACGCTACAACAATCCCCTCCTTATAGAAATTTCATCCTCAAAATTTATCTGAATAACTCGAGATACTGATCTCGCATATCAGTCTTAACTCCTAAGTTGCCTCTTTCACTTTGTTGTTCCTCCACAACACTTTCACTTAGCCAATGGTCTTCCTCCGCAAGACTTTATCTTTTCAATCTAGAATCTGAACCGGCTTCTCTTGATAAGATAAATCTTGATCTAGCTCCAAGTTCTCATAACTCAGCACGTGCGTAGAATTGGATACATACTTCCAGAGCATGGGCACATGAAATACATTATGAACCCCTGATAGAGCTGGAGGCATCGTCAATCTGTAGGCTACCTCTCCAAACCGTTCTAGAATCTCTAAGGGGCCAACAAACCTAGGGCTTAACTTACCCGTTACTCCAAACTGTTTCACCCTTCTCAAGGGAGAAACTCTGAGAAACACGTGATCACCGACCTAAAACTCTACTCCCTTGCATCTCAAGTCTGGGAAACACTTCTGCCGACTTTGGAAGGTGAGCATTCGAGATCTAATCTTCTCAATCGCCTCATTGTTCCTCTGAACAACCTCAGGACCTAAATACCTTCTCTCACCTGTCTCATCCCAATGGATGGGTGATATGCACTTCCTCCCATAAAGCATCTCATACAGAACCACTTCGATAGTCGCTTGATAACTGTTATTGTATGAAAACTCAATCAAAGGGAGATACTTACTCCAAGATCCCCAAAGTTCAACACGCATGCTTGTAACATATCCTCTAGTATTTTAATCGTCCTCTCAAACTTTCCATCCGTCTGAGGATGATAGGCGGTACTAAACCGAAACTATGTACTCATAGCCCTCTGCAGGCTCTCCCAAAACTTGGAGGTGAAGGTGGGGTCCCTGTCAGATACTATTAACCTCAGAGCCCCATGTAGTCGTACAATTTCCTTCACATACAATTCAGCATACTGCTCCACTGTATAACTTGTCTTAACAGGAAAAAATGGGCTAATTTGGTGTATCTATCCATAATCACCCACACTGAATCATATTGTCCCATAGTCTTCGGTAATCCAACCACGAAGTCCATGGTGATATCCTCCCACTTCCACTCCGGAATCCCTAAAGGTTGCAGCAACCCTGGTGGCCTCTGATGTTCAACATTTACATGCTGGAAAGTCAAACACTTGGCCACATAATCCACCACATCCCTCTTCATTCCCAGCGACCAATACAAGGTTCTCACATCTTGGTACATCTTCATCGTACCCAGATGTAAGGAATAGGGAGTGGTATGAGACCCATTTAAAATCTCTCGTTGGATATCGAAATCTCTCGGAATGCAAATCCGACCTTTGTACCTCAGGAAACCCATCTCTAAAATAGAAAAGTCCTGAGTCACTCCGTCTAAGACATTCTCTATGTTCTCTCTCAACTAGGGATCCTCCCTCTGTGCTTCCTTGATCCTCTCAAGGATTGTGGACTGTAGAGTGATGTTGGCTAGCTGACCAACTACCAACTCAATATCTGCTCTAGTCATCTCTTCAGCTAACCTATATGATATTTTCCTCGAACTGAAAAACTGTCCTGGGCCCTTCCGACTCAATGTGTCCCCCACTACATTGGCCTTCCCACTATGGTATAGAATGTCGCAGTCGTAATCCTTTACCAGTTCCAGCCAACACCTCTGGCACATATTCAGATCCTTCTGAGTAAAGAAGTACTTAAAACTCTTATGGTCGGTGTATATTTCGCACTTCTCCCCATAGAAAAAATGCCTCCAAACCTTTAGTGGGAATACCACCACTGCCAGTTCCAGATCATGAGTGGGATACCTCTGCTCATACTCCTTCAGCTATATCGACGCATAGGCTATCACCTTTCTAGCTTGCATCAATACATACCCCAAACCCTAACTTTTCATTGTCTGACGGCAAACTCAATACTGAAGCAGTGATCAGTCGTCGCTTCAACTCCTTGAAACTTTTCTCACATCTGTTTGTCCACACTTTTCTCACTTAGTATTCCTACGTGTCATTTTAGTCAATGGTGTAGCTATTCTGGAGAATCCCTCAATGAACCGTCGATAGTATCCCATTAATCCCAAGAAACTTCTAACTTCTGGTACACTAGTTGGCCTGGGCCAATCTCTCACTGCCTCAATCTTACTTGGGTCAACCAGAATCCCCTCCTTACTGAAAATATGACTCAGAAAGGTTATCTGGGGTAACCAAAACTCACATTTTCTGAACTTAGCATATAGCCTATGCTCTCTCAATCAATGTAGCACCAAACGAAGATGCTGCTCGTGCTCTGTCTCTGACTGGGAGTACACCAGTATGTCGTCGATGAATACAATCACAAACTTGCAAATAATCCCTGAAGACCCTATTAATCAAGTCCATAAAGGCTGCTGAGGCATTGGTTAATCCAAAGGACATGACCAGGAATTCATAGTGTCCATACCTTGTGCGGAATGCGGTCTTTGCTATGTCCTCCTCTTTAATCCTTAATTGGTGGTAGCCTGACTGAAGGTCAATCTTGGAGAACACCGTCTTCCCCTGTAACTGGTCAAACAAGTCGTCGATCTTAGGTAGTGGGTACTTATTATTGATGGTCAAGTTGTGTAACTCTCTGTAGTCAATACACATCCTTAAGGATCCATCCTTTTTCTTGACAAACACTACAGCACCCCATGGCGAAAAGCTCAGTCTAATGAATCCCAAATCCAGTAACTCTTACAATTGAATTTTCAGCTCCTTCAACTCTATCGGAGCCACTCTATAAGGTGTTCTAGATACTGGCTTCGCCCCTGGCACCAACTCTATGATGAACTCAATCTTTCGGTGTGGTAACTGTAACGCCCTACTTCCTTAGAGCCGTTACTAAGTGAGTTTTAAGACAAAACAGTGTGCACTGAACTCGCTAACCGAGGTTTTGAAACAAAAGTGTGACTAATTAAAAGTTAGGGCTGTAATCTTTGAAAATGCGACGTTTCATTAAAAAGCTTCTAGTATTAAACACTTGGGATCCCAAAATAAGGTTTGAAAACTATTTACATATTGAAATAAGTTTACAGTTGTTTAATCATAAAATCATAGATTATTACAGCCATTTTCGAATAAACCCCCAACCAAAGCAGTCGGGCAGGCCAAACATGTACGCGTCGCTTCACGCTCTCCGTACTCATGGTTGGTTGACTCAGTCATTGCCATTACCTGCAACACAGAGCACCCGTGAGCCGAAGCCCAGCAAGAAAACTCATGCAGAACATAACATATGCAATGTATTCTCATTAAACAAGTCAACCATTAGACTAAGCAAACACGGCCATGCCACCCCAGAGACCTTACCAAAGCCCTGGGGTATCGGTTCTCACCGCGAGGATAACTCATGTATCCCTTGGGTCCCACCCTGAATATAGCATAACACATGTATCCATCGGGCCCCGCCCTGACTATAGCATCCCATGTGCTAGGTGTTACTTTCGGCCCACGGCCGCCCCGGCCTACGCCGTACTCGGCCCACGGCCGCCCCGGCCTACGCCGTACTCGGCCCTTGCCGTTCATTTCATCATAGTCACACATATAGTGCATTCGAAATAATCATTCACACACATCATGATTCATTTAAGGTTAAACATTTGCACATAATATAATCTGGGGCCACGCCCTACAATCACAAAGTGGGGCCATGCCCTATTCTCGGGTGTTACGGTTTTCTTACCTGTATTCCGAGCCTCCTGATGCACTAAAGCCGCGAGCACGGTCCACTAGCACGAGCCTCTCCAATAACCTAGTCACAACACACAAGAAACACCCTCAACACTAATCAAATCAAAAACTGCTTCTCGGGACCAATCCCACACTCTCGGGACTCCCAAACTCCTAAAACAAATCATCGGAAACATCCCCCGAACCCCCAGAGCAAAAGCTCAAAAATGCAAACTTTCAAGTCCTGAAAATGGCCTAGCGTCGCGGCGCTACCTAAGAGGGCCGCGGCACCTAGCAAGTCAGAAGCCTCCCCCTGCCCAGAAATAGCCTTGCGCCGCGGCGCCCAAGAACAGGGTCGCGGCGCTCCTAAGCGAAACCCAGATTTCTGGGTTTTTCCCTGCGTTTTCCCCGAGCTAACTCCACTCCAAATCATCCCAAGCAGGTACCCAAGCCCCAAAACCAAATCAAAACCCCACATAGACCATCTAGTAACCCATAAACACTAGATTCAAGCTCAACACACAAACATATCCAACAATCCACCCTTTGATTCCTATTTTCAGCAACTCAAACCAAAAACTCAAACACACTAACTCAAGCTCTAGATTTTACAAATCAAAACAGAAATCAAAACTTAGATGTGCACAAGATCCTTACCTCAAATGGAGAATCCACTTAAAAAGCTCCCTTGATCCTCCTCTTAGGTCTCAAAACTTCAGCCCCATCTACACCTCTTCTCCTTTCTTCTTCTTCTCTTCCAATTTTTTCAAGGCATCAAATGACCCTAAATACCCAAACCGTGACCCACTAAAACCCAGCTGAAAATTGTATATTACCCTTGCCAAATGACCATGCTACCCCTCCAAATAATCCTTTCCCAACTAAGTCCTCAAGGGCACTCTAGTCCTTTCACTAATATTTCAATTCTACCATTTTCCAACTAAATTTGTTACTCACAGCAGTAACTAATGGTTACCCAGGTTACTCAATCACCAATAACCGTTACCCGCTAAATCTCAACTTAGCCAAAAATTCCCGAGGTACCCCTAGGCTCTTCCCGAGCCAGGTACAAAATCCCGTTGTGACTCTTAAGTTAATTTGCTCTCTAGGACCGTCTCGGCACGTGCATCACAACAATAACACCACAGTCACGTGGTACAAATCACGGAATACAATTATCACAGATCAATGCAGTTATGCCCAACATGGCCAAAATTACAGTTATGCCCTTCTAACACGATCCGGGCCTACATGCATACTAATATACATAGTCATGCATCTCAAATAAATAAATAGTCAAATAACATGCTTTAGATCATAACCATACATTTAACTCAAAAAAATCACACACACAAATCCCAACATGCCCTCCTGGCACACTAATCATGGCCCTTAAGCCTTATTAGCGATTTTGGGTCGTTACAGTAACCCTGGCAAGTCTGCTAGGAACACATCAGGAAACTCGCATACTAATCTGGTCTAACCCAGTCCAACCGACACAACCCTAGCATCAGGAAACTCGCATACTAATCTGGTCTCACCCAGTCCAACCGACACAACCCTAGAGGTATCCGCAGTGTTCGCTAAGAATCCTATGCAACCCTCTTGCATTAGGTCTCTACCCTTCCGTGCTGAAATCATGGGAACCTGTGGTCCACTCACTGTCCCCACAAATATAAAGGGTACCTCTATTAGGAACAATTTTCCTAATATGCGACGAAATTGTGTGATGGGTTGGCCGGCCCAGTGTACAACAAAAATTTTGTAACATATTTAAACTACTTTTAAAAATGCGGATCCATTAATATACATACATTAATCATAAATAAGAAAAGAATAAAGAACATACCTCTTGATGCCTACCAAGTGTCCTAGCTATCTTTTCGTAAAATAAATGATCTTCCTATCCAAGTTGCTCCCAAGTACTCACACCAAGATCTTCCACAGCGTTCTCTACACCTCAAGCAGTGTGCGGGCACTTAGAGAATAAAGGATGATATATTTCTGATTCAACTTGATGTACTCAACACATAAGATGAAGAGATTAGGCTTGAGATTGGTTCTGTATCTTTTCAGGGAGATGGAAAGTATCGTTCTTTTCTTAGAGTGAATAATTGAGTATTGAGTATATATCTGTTATTTTCTGATAAGTCTAACTTATATAGAAAATATTTAAATTTAAAAAATAAATATGTAACCAATTACAATTTATCTTTTAATTAATTAATTATCTTATTAATGAAAATATCAAAACCATCTTTTTGAATTTTTCATTAATTAATTAATTAAATAAATAAAAGTGAAAAATTCATTCCCTGATTTCTGTAGTTGCACGCCACACACAGTCCAGGGACTGTGTGTGTCGTGAAGTACCCTATAAAATAGGGGAATGTGATTTTTCCACAATTATTTAATTATTTATTCAAACTACCTTATCAGATAAAATCCAACAACTTGATAATTAATTCAAATTTGAAACTATTATCTTTTTAACTAATTATCACATATAATTAATTATTTAAATAAATATTAATTTTTTTAAATTCAAATCAAATTTGAACTTGTCAGATTATTATCTCTCACTCAAATAAAGATATTTAATTAATTCTACTAACTAATTAAAACCAATTTTAATTAAATATTAAATTCAAAAATTTAATATTCATTTATTATAATTTCGAAAACTATAATAAATTAATTATTTGTATAATTTTGAAAATTATACAATAATTAATTATTAATTAATTTTGATAAGTACAACTAATTTGTAATTAATTAATTAATCACTATTATCACATAATTGCATATTTGGCCTGAACAACAAAATTCTTCTTAAATATGTCTTTTCACCACTTTACCTTATATATCAACTCTTGCCTTGAATAGTGTTGATAGAGCCGTTGTGGGGACTTATGGACCTATAATTCCAAGCTCCAATAAATTTGTGATTATTAATTAAACTCTTTAATTAAATAATCTTAATTTATTAATATCATGATTACTCTACTATAAATATGAGACTGCACTCTTGTAATTATAGACATTTTATTTACTGAGTACTTTATAACAATAAAGCAGCCATTGGTATAATCATTACATACAAATTAACCCTCTAATAATGGTTCATAATTAATCGGGAATAAAATTACCATTTTACCCTTTTAATTATATCTTGTGTCCTTATGTACCATCGACTTTACTAGTGAAGGTTAATTCATAACCAAATTATGAATTTTGAGCTCAATAACCTTTCAGTCCCAAAAGCCAACCCTTAAGAGAACCATTATTCAATCTCTTACGAGAAGGTATAGATTCCTTATCTGTATACGATGTCTCCAGCCATTTACATTAATGAGTTCACAATACAAAAGTTTCTAGCTTGATCATTTTGACAAACCCTAACGAGTGAATCAAAGAACTCATATAACATAAACAGGAGTTCATAGTAACTTCAGGATTAAGATATATTTGTATATGATCATCAGTTGATATATTTAATTAATACTTTGAAATGACATTTAACTAAGTATTAATAAACATATCTGGTCCAGTTCCATATATTCTCTAAGATATAAAGCACCTCCACTAAAGTGTCCTACTACACTAGTAATCAGGATCTAGATCACATGTATTCATCATAATAGTGGACCGTACTTGAAGTAATTAATCTAAGATTTCATAACTTTATTTTACTGTGAACTATTCAAGTTCATTTATCTCAATCACAATCCTCCCATACCAATACGTGGTTGAGATCACATATATGAACTTAGGAATTTTTTTGATATTTACTTAATATTATCACAGAATAATATAATTCATAAAATATATGCATACCAAATTCAATTTATTTATTTATTTCTTAAAAACAATGTCTACTACATATGATTTCAAGACACAATTCCCAACAACCTCCCCTTCTAGTTCAAAGGTCACCATCCTGCACTTACAGTCAATCGTCACCCCATACTTTAATAGCCAATCCATCCCTAGGATCATATCAAAATCGTCTATCGCTAACTCAATCAGGTCCATAGACAACTCCCTACAGTCTATCTTTACTAGCAATGCTCTAACTTATCTCCTAGAGACTACCAGTTTCCCAATCGACAACAAAGTCCTTAATCCCCTAGCATACAAATCACTAGCCTACACAACTGATCTATCATTCTAGCAAATACAAATGAATGAGTAGCCCCTGAATCAATCAATGCAGTAAATGAAGAACCGACACTAGAAATCTGACCTGCTACGACTGAGGGGCTAGCCTCAACCTCAGTCTAGGTCAAGGTAAATACTCTAGCAGAAGTGAGGTTGTCGCTCTGCTTCGGTTCTTCTTTCTTGGCTTATGGGCAATCCTTCCTCAAATGACTAATTCTCCAACAAGTAAAGTAGGCCATGATCCTGTACTCTCCATGATGTCATCATCTGCACCGAGGGCACACTGGGAAACTCCTCCAGTTGTCTCCACCACCTTGACGGCCACTGAAAGCCCTTCATGCTCTCCTATCTGATCCAAGAGGAACAAATGAATCTGGGGCCTTTCTCTTTTGCTCACTGAGGCCACTACCCCGGTGAGATCTAGTAAAAGGAGGTATCGTCCTCTGAGAATCGTGCCTAGTGGCGCCCTCTCTCCATATCTGATCCTCGGCCCCCTCAGCTGTAACGACCTTCTCCACTACCTGTGAATATGTGGTAGTTCCCGGATCTAGAGTTATCTTGATGTAACAGGCGATCATAATGTTCAATTCCCGCACAAACTGATCCCTCTGTGCCATGTCAGTAAGCACCAAGTCTGGCGCGAACTTCGCTAACCGGTCAATCTTCAAATCATACTCTGTAACCGTCATTCGGCTCTAGGTCAAATTAACAAACTTGTCCACTTTCGCATATCGGACTGCAACATTGCAATATTTTTTGTTGAAGATGTTTCTGAATTCTTGCCAATTCATAACCATTACATCCCTCCTCTTGGACACAACTTCCCACCAGATGTGGGCGTCTTCTCTTAACATATAGCTGGCACATGACACTCTCTCATTTCCTTCCACCCTCATGAAATCTAGGATGGAAGAAATCATGTTCATCCACTGCTTTGCCTGCAGTGAGTCTGGACCACCCTCAAAGGTTGGAGGATGTTGCTTCCTAAACCTCTCGTACAAGGGTTCCCACCTGTTTTTCGTCGCAGGCTAGGCTGGCACTGGTGCCACAGCCTATGGAACCTGTAACCCAGAACCCGAAGAGGGGCATGTTGCCTCAATTGTCGAAGCTCCTCTTTTGTTCAATGAAGTCTAGCTTCCATTTTGGCAAATAACTGCTACCAATTTGGTGGGGCAGGTGGAGGGTCCTGACCCTGGTTTTCATCCTCGAACCTATTGCCTCGGAGTCTGAGGGATCCCAAAATGTTGTTTAGAAAATGTATTACAACTCAAAAATATAATTACGGTCAACCTAAGCGACAAAGCAATTCATTACTGTACATTTCCCAAAATAACCCTAGTCGTAGTAGCCAGGTAGGTCGAACATGTACCCATTGCTCCACACTCTCCGTACTCATGGCTGGTCGACCTTTCATTTTCCCTTACCTGCACCATAGAGCACCCCTGAGCTAAAGACCAACAAGAAAAATCAACATAAACAAAGCTTAATCAAATCCAATAATAATAACACAAATAGTCAACACACTACACACATAAAGGCCTACGCTGACCCAGGTGCTTTACCAGGCCCTGAGTTCGCAGTCTTCACCGAGTTGGTGGATACAACAACCTTGGAGGGACTCGCCCTAGCGTCTTGCACACAATGTGATCAACGCCGATCTAGGCCCCTTGCCGTACCTGGCTTCTTGCCGTTCTCGGCCTTCGCCGTTCCCAGCCTTCGCCGTTCTTTCCTAAAGATGCATAACACAACATAATATTCACATATATTCACACAAATATTAAACATAAACAATAGGGCCATGCCCTGTAACACAAACAATAGGGTCATGCCCTGCTCTACGGGTACTACAGATTTCTTACCAGTGTCCTTAGCACAATCCCGAGCACAATCCTCTAACCCAAGCTTTGTTGAAAACCTAGTCACAACGCATTCATAATAACCATCCATCAAGCCCTAAACCAAATAGGAATTTCATAATATTAATCTAGCCTCCAGACCTTTAATTCTAGTAAACTGGGTAGTAGAATCCTTCCTGAGCCTTAACGTTTGGGTTCCCAAGCTTAAAACCCTCAAACAACCAATACCTCACATTTGAGTCGTGACCCAGCCCATAAGGGTCGCAACATGCTCAAGTCAGAGGGCAAAGCCCTCTCTACAGAAGGACACGGGCTGCGACACGCTATACCTTGCGTCGTGGTGCCTGGGCAAATTTCCCAAGCCCCAGACCTCAATATTGAAATGGGTCGCGGGGCCTGATGAACAGGATCACGGCTCGAGCCTCAAACCAAGAATAGCGACCATTTCTCTGCATTTTTCCCCGAGCCTAAACTAATAACTCTTACCCCAAACATCACTTAAACCCATAATTGAGCCTAGATTCCATATCCACACAGTCTAGGCAGAAGAATTCAACAGAAATAATAACTGAAATCCCCTTTCCTCTGTGTTATCCTCAATCCTTGAGCTAATCCCTAACACAACAAGCTTTCAATCCTTCAATTTCTTAGTCCCAAGTCCTCAAAATTCCATCAGCTTCTAAGTGTCAAAGAGAGGGAGAGAGAGCCGAGTAAGAGAGAGAGAGAGGGTGTTGTGAGTTCCTTCCTTTTTTATTTCCTTAATTCTAGTGTTTTCTCAAAGCCACTATGTTCCCTATGTCTATCCTAGCTGCCTAATGACCAAAATGCCTCTAAGTCTATCCTCCCTCCTTTAATGCCACCCAAAGCAATCCCGTCATTTTCCACATCCCACAAAATCCTCGAGTATTCCTATAAATTCCCATTTAATTCTCAATACACCTAAGCAAACGTTAAATCAACACCTGTTACCCAGTAATTCCCGAACACCAACCATGTTCCCAAAATACGTCTAGGCTCCTCCCGAGCCAGGTATTTGACCCTATTGTGACTATTTAGCTAATGTTCTCCTTAGGGTCGTCTCAAATCACACATAAAAAATATATCACCACACTCTCGTGGTATCAATCACAACACACAAATATATTGCATTTATGCCCTTAACGGGCCAATATTACTAATAGGCCCCTAATTACAAAATTGGACCCACATGCATATTAAATTCACCTAAATATGCATTTCTAATCACATAATCATTTAATTCACATAACAGCATAATTAAATCAACTATTGTCCTCTCGGCACGCTAATCAATGTCCTAAGCCCTATTAGCAAATTTGGGACACTACAGTAGGTACATGCCATTTTTTATGGTGGTAAAGAATGTAGAGTGCAGATAACATACCCGTTTGGGGTTATTTGAAATAAAGAGATGTTGAAATAGCTTGCTACCCTACGGAAAAAATCGTCCATCGGCAAAGTTGTCCCTGCCTCAATATGACACCTCAACCAGGCGTTGTAAGCGCCACCAGGCACGTTTGCCCTCTGGTTAGGTGTTGGCTTGTATGGAGTAATCCCAGAGAGGCCATACTTTTTGGGATACTTGGCCACCATCTTGCTCGATATGATGCTAGGATGGGCAATGTCCCAGGGTATATCTTTTTTTATGACTTCTCTTACAAGAGCATGGGAAAGGAGAAGTTCAGGTGGCTACTCGGTTCTTACGGGTTGGTTGTTGGTCGAAGGACCCTCAGCATTGGCCGCATGTTGGCCAATGTGAGGATCGGGGATCTTTTTCTTTCTCTAGGCAACATGCTTTACTTGGGCCATGGATGAGTTGGTTTCTTGTAGTTTTCTTCTAGTTCAGTTAGAAGGAATTGAACTAGGATAGATGGTTGATGGTATTGGCTGTGGTGGATCTTGAGAAGTAGGCAAAGTAGGCTGCTCGAAGTCTACGAACAACAAATTTAGGAGTTCTTTGTCTATTGGTCTTTAACCTTGCCAGGGATTGTGCATGAATATCTGAGAAGAAGAAGGGGAAGTGAGAAGCTACGACCAACAGGGAGAGGACTAAGAAAAAATAACTATTGTTCGTGGAAACTAATTCAGTCTTTAGCCAACTAGCAGTATTTAGCAACAAACAGACTCTAGTATAGGAGCAGCGAACGTGACAGATCAAAAAGAACAAATAATTTTTTTTTCAAGAAAACTTTTCAACTTCGTCACAGACGGGAAAAACCCAGATTTGTTCTGAGACTTAAAAATCAAATTTTTACTTCGATTTCAGACTCAAAATTAGTAGTTATACCCTTATAAAGCCTTTCTAACATCTTTACACTCCTAAATATTACCTAAAACACTTATTCAGGCCAAGAATTCTACAATTATTTTACCTAGAAACCGACTACTCTCAAGAATACATCAAAAACTTCATAGTAACAGATACGAAAATAAACAAATCCTCATAGAAGCGTAGAAAAATTGATGAAAAATGGAAGGAAGTTGCTCGAAAACTTGCTTGAAGAAAAGATTGCCAAAGAAATCAGTTGAAAATCTTCTGGAAACGCCTAAGATGTGTCTTAGATTGCTTGAAGAAAGTTTGAAGAAGTTTTGAGAGTTCTTGAAGACAAAGAGTGTAAGGGTAAAAAGTAAGAAACGGGGAGATTATTTATACTGAGTAGGTAAGTGAAAAGTCATGATGAAAAAAGAGTGTTCAGAGCCATTGGGAAACACAATGTCGACCGTTTTTTCCTTGGAAACTGTAAAATCATGATTATTTTCCTTTTCAAGGAAGTAAAACCACAATTCGATGTGACAGATCGGTGAAAGTTGGTCGAATAAGTTTATTTAATGCTACTAGTACAAAAAATGCATAGGAGGTCAGTTAAAAAATGACCTATAAATGTTCATATGTCGGTACAAAACCTACCTCCCATGCAGTGACTTATGATGTCAAAACATGGTAGGTCGATTGGCGACTAACCGACCTATAGTGTAACACACGGTAGGTTGGTTATCGAACCGATCTATGGTGTAACACACGGTAGGTCGGCTATAACCGACCTATGTTGTAACACGTGGTAGGTCGATTATAACCGACCTATGGTGTTTTGTATTACAAGTCAGTTGTACAACCAACTTGTGGTGTTATTATATATATTATATGCATATTTATCCCCAAATATTCCCCGTTTTTATACAAAACATCCAAAATATTGTTAATTACAATAATATAATTAAATTTGAACTATCCAAAATAATGAGTCTCGTGCATATTTTAATTAGTTAGCCAAAACATGAATAGACTTATCATGTAGTATTTAAAAACTCCATAACATATTAGGCCTATTTTTCACGTACTTTATTGATCTCTTCCTTTGTGTAAGAGTTATTTCCGCTACACTAAAACAAAAATTATTGCATTAGAAGAATATTGAGATAATGTTATAACTTTAATAATAAATATTATATTAACTTACATTACTAGATAACAAAACCATTTCGTTGCTCTTCTCCCTCACGTGCATAACAGAGTGAAAGACCTTAAAATGGCAATAATAAAATAACAAAAGCATTAGTGAAATGTAACTTAATAATTACATGTAATTGACCAAGTCAAACTTAGAATAAATAGGGTCTATCTCTTTCTATTTTTAATTATTAACAATGATTATTTTGTAGCCATTTATATAATACATTGATAGGACCCACTGATTCTATCTCACAAACCGACAACAATAAGTATTAGGTAGAATTGTAGAATTACTATTGATATTCAAAACTCTCTTCTAGAATAGATCAATGGATCCCCAAAAAAGCTATGAGCTGAAGCAACTAATTTATTTCATTGTCATAAATGGATCATAAAATGCAGTAACTAACTTATTTCATTGTCTCAAATTGAGTCTAAGAATGCATAAGTGCATAACTATCAGGGTGTAATATCACAAAAACCTCAAAAGCCATGAAAATTAGAGTTATGAGCCGAAAAACAAAAGCCACATAAAAAAGTATACGAAGCAAAATGATACACCTTATTCAATACAACAAGACTGAAGAATAAAATAAAATAAAACAAAACAATAAAAGGCTAAGAGAGAAAAAAACCAAATAATCATAAACATTAAGCAGTTGAGTCTTTAATGATCATTGCATATAAGACGTTACATATAGCAGCAACTAGCTATATAAAACTATATGTCTTGTATATGAAAACACTAGTGTTTACTAATACACATAGAATAGAATGCACACTTAAGCCTAGAAAGTAGAGTATTAATAGTCATTTAATTCATCATATATCCACACTTAATATGCTACACATGACACCCATCCCAACACCCAATTAATGAATAAATAAAAATATTGATTAGCAGAATACATTCTTTGTATGTTGGTCACTTATAGATGTGGTGAATTATTATATAAAGTTTTTTTTCTTTATTTTTCAATTATCTTCTTTCTGAGTTTCATTTATTTTTTAGTAGTTGCTAGTTTCGAGAGGTGAGCACATACAACAAATTAATATATATATATAATAAAATACACATTCAAGTATGGCATTCGCATTGATATGCAGCCGTAGTATTGTGTGAATATATAATTAGGGTTTAAGATATATTTGTTTATATTTTACTTTGATCTAAAAAAGTGTGGCTTGCAGAATAAGTAAGACAAACATGATGGATGAGCATGTGAACCAAACTCATCTTCTTCAAACAACATCATTCATTGTTCTCTGCTTCCTTAATTTCCCAAATCCCAAACATCCCTCCTCTCATTTCTTATTTTCTCTCTATATATTTACATATATATAGCCTATACCTATTAGGAGTAGTTACATGAATTGATAAGTACAACTAAATAATAAGAATAAATATAATGATAAATTACCATCTAGAGATCAAATAATGTCACGAGTAATCTAAATTTTAAAGCATGTCACTTGTATTGGTGGGATTGACAAGTGATTGAATTTGCAATGAGGTCTACGATAAATTATAGCTCAAGACAATTGGTATATCTCAAAAGACCACTTATAGTCACATATATCTAAGCAAAAAATGAATCTTTTAATCGAGTGAAGAAAAAATAATATAAAAAAATTATCTTGCCTAACGAAAGTATTCAAAACAGACTTTCATAGGAAGACCATAAATCAAAAGGGCCCATAGCTGAGTCAATTAAGAAGACATTGCTAAAATTAAGCAACATTAAAGGAGTTCATTTACAGTACAATAAGTACTAGCAATCCCATTATTTATATTTGCAGGTGTACGCTTGAAAAAAAACAAAAACAATATGCAAAAAAAAATTATTATAAATCAATTAATGTAGAAAATAAGTGGATTCAAAAAGGTCATAATTAGTTGTTAGAGCCATACCTCTAGCAGATACATGCATAATTGAAAGCATACATCAAATCCAAGTAGTATATACTTTACTAAAGCCAAACCCAACTAAAATAACACATACATCAAATCTATATTGTTGCCTTGGTTCTTTGTTAGAGATCAATATATGTTAAAGTAGCATATACTTTACTAAAGCCAAACTAGTTTGAGTCTCATCTAAATGGGAATATATTATTCCTTATTGTCCAATATCCACAAAGTAACATTCCAACCTCAACAGAAATAAAACATTAATAGAAATTCAAATAAAAATTTGAACCTGTATAATAAATAATCATAAAACATAGTGCTTATAACAACAAACGTACATATAACTAGTGAACAACTAGTCTATCATATTTTTTAACACTACTATATGGCTACAATTGGGAGTTCTGGGTTGATTATTCTAGAACTGAGGATGTCAAAATCGAAAAATATAGACAAAACGTGTAATTCAAAACAACAAAATATACCAATAACATAAATAAACTAATAAAATTGAAGAATAGTTGAGAGAGAGCTAAATACGACGCGAAAAAATTGTTTATAGTTACCAAAAAATCACAAAAGAAATTTTTTTTTGAAAGAAATAATTCATAAATGAGAGACTGATTACCAAATCTTCTCTTCACCCGTCGAAGATCACTGATGCTTGACCCTGCGGCGTCTTCCCCCTGGCTGAGATCCTGAGTCCTTTGTCATCGGCATGAGGGAGAGAGGCACGGTGCCG
Source organism: Humulus lupulus (assembly GCF_963169125.1). Taxonomy (NCBI): domain Eukaryota; kingdom Viridiplantae; phylum Streptophyta; class Magnoliopsida; order Rosales; family Cannabaceae; genus Humulus; species Humulus lupulus. The sequence goes on along the minus strand of NC_084798.1, from coordinate 161,242,917 downwards.
TCGGCGTGAGGGAGGCATAACATCTTCAAGAGATTGAGGTCGATCGGGGGAGAGGTGAGAGAAGAAGAGGGAGAACAAGAGAGATGCAGGTGAGACGAAAAGTAGGGATTAGGGAGAACAAATATAATATAATTAATATTAAAAATACAATTTAGTATAAGGGGAATTCTCTTTTAGGGGATTCACTTTAAGCCTTACCGGTGAGACTCTCAGTGTTCTCCACCCGTGAATAGTTTTCAGCACGATTTATTTTTATGATCGTGTATATTATAGCCATTTAAAGCATCCTGCAAATTTTCAGACCTTTCCGAATAGTTTGCATTACCGAAAACTAGGTTTCAAACATGTTGTTGCAGTCGTGACTAATTTTTTTTTATGCGCGTGGAAATCAATATGTTTGAACCTAGTTTTCGGTACTGTAAACTATTCAGAATTTTCTAAAAATTTACAGGATGCTCTAAATAGCTACAATATACACGGTCATAAAACAAATCGTGCCAAAAATTGTTCACGGGTCGAGAAACACTGAGAGCCCCACCGGTAGGGCTTAAAGTGAAGCCCCTATAGAAGAATTGTCCTATAGTATAAAAAAAAAAAATTAAAAGTTATTAGAATGTTTAACTAATCAATAAAATACCTCATTTTTAATTAATATTCATTTTAAACCGACATACTAAGTTGCATAATATGTCGGTTCTACAACCGATCTACCCTGTCATTTAGAAATTAATATTGAAATATAGATCTTATTAATTTTTCTAAAGTTTTTTTTTATTATTCGAATTGTAAATATTACATACATTTTATTAAATTCTTTTCATTTTATTAAATATAAACATAAAATATATATTTTTTAAACTTATTTTTATTCATATATTTATTAAACTTATAAAAATTACAATGTATTTTTTAAGGGATTATAATGTCATATTATATTTTTTTTAAAATACAATACAAGGTAATTAATAAATAATAATTAGTATACTTTAAAAAAAAAGCATATCAAGAAAATAGCATAGTAGGTCGGTTTATTAAATCAACCTACTAAGTAGCATGCTAGGTCGGTTCTACAACCGACCTACCATGTCATTTAGAAAATTAATATTGAAATATAGATCTAATTAATTTTTCTTAAGTTTTTTTTTTCAAATTGTAAATAATATTATTTACATTTTATTAAATTCTTTTTATTTTTATAAAATATAAACATAATATATATTTTAAACTTATTTTTATTCATATATTTATTAAACTTGAACAAATTACAATGTATTATTTTTTTAAAAAGTATTATAAAGTAAATAGCATGGTAGGTCGGTTCTATGTATATCGACTTACCATGCTTATCTTTTACTCACATGGATGGTCAGTTCTATGTACACCGGCCTAGCATGTCTTCGATAAGCATGGTAGGTTGGTTTGTGGGAAAACAACCTACTATGTATGCATGGTAGGTCGGTTCCTTAAAAGCCGACCTGCCATGCATCTCTTTGACTAACATAATAGGTCGGTTCCTTGAGTACCGACTTATGAACATATGTTAAGTTAGTTTTTGCAGAACCGACCTACCATGATCGATGCCTAATATCCAGATTGTAGTAGTCTGATCGCATCATAATAAATTTCGGGGAAAAATGTTTCCCTAAGAACTGGCATGATGACTTGACATAAACATAAGGCATGTGAAAGGCACATGATAAGACATTTATAGAGGACCAGTCGACCCTCGACCAGACGGGAGAAGAAAACATGCTATCAGACACATTCAAAATTTATGCGGAGCAACAGGAAAAAAAAAGTTGACAAAAGACATGCGACCAGAACTGCTCGATGGAACGTAGTTAAAGCTCATATCTATTTAAATGTACAAATATTTGTGAGATATCTATTATTTCAAATATAAAGTGTATTAATTACATATTATTTTATGATTACTTGTTGCACAAGTTACGCAAGACCCATGGCCCATCTATGTACATTCTTGAGTCTATAAATAGAGGACTCAATGATTCATTATTTTTTATGCTGTAATTCTTTATTTTAAGAGATTTCTAAGAATTTAGTGATGTTATACACGTTCTTGTATCCTCTCTCTTAGCTTGTGAAACTTGGTTGACTCTAGTCATCTGATTGCTAGTTTTGGGAATTTACATTAATAAGAGTACTAAGTGAACGTAGGTTAGTACCGATCAGCGGGGCTGAACCACTATAAGATTGTGTGTCGTTTGTTATTCTTAAGTTAAGTTCTTACTTTATATCATTTATTTGACTCACTGTCATTGGCCAAATCTCGGGTCAACAAGGTACTTTTACAAAAATATGGGTATTTAACTTTTTCATCTTTTTATGGCTTTTTTTACTTGGAAATTCATATTTAAAAGATTTTCTTTTCCATAAATATATAAAATATATATATGTCATATTTCTATTGATAGTTATGTTTTCTTTGATTTTGAAGGTAATTTTGTTTATTTTCCTTAGCTTTCTAATTTTTAATTTGTTCTCCATCATTTTATTCTTTTTTTTTAATTATTTTTCCTTTTTCATTCATTTTTTTCGTTAGTTTTGTTTTTATCTTTCTATTTTCCTTTTATTTGCCTTTTTTTTTAATCCCCCCCCCCCCCCCCCCCATTGTATTTCTTTCATTTTGTCCTTCATTTTTTTTTTCTTTTTATTACTATTTCTTGTCCATGTTTTCACCGAGTGACACGTGGCACACATTAAAGAGTAACTAAGTCTACACGAAAGCTAATTAAGTCCCCTGGGGCTTGCTTCCAGCTTCACAGGAGGTAGGCTTTGCCTTCAATCACTGTTCACCACCACTGAAGGATTCTATTCACGTTCTCCAGGTCTGCGAGAATCATCCTTCGGACATGGAGTAGAGTTGTCAGGTGTCAAGCATAGTGATCTTAGACCACAAGCAACCACTTGATACATACTGTTACACATATCGTGGTGCCGATCCCGTACAAACGACAAGTAGGATGTCTTACAACGCCATCTGACATGGGAAAATGAAGCTTTCTTTTCTCACTTCCTTGTCTAAAGAAAAATTTAACTACTTCATTGCCCAATAGGCTCTAGGTTCTAATTCAACAGGTAAGTGACATGTCTTCTCATACCCAATTCTATGGGGTGACATGCCAATGGGCATTTTGTACAGGGTACGATATGCCCATAATGCATCAGTGAGTCTTAAGGATCAATCTTTCCTAGTTGGATTCATAGTTTTTTTCTAAAATGTGCTTTAGCTTCATCCACTTCTATTCCCTCAGATGAAATTACATAACCTAAAACAATTTCTTTTTTAACTATAAAATTGTTTTCCCCAATTAAGAACTAATTTTTTTTCTTTGCAACGAATTAAAACACAAGAAAGATGGTGGAAACATTCATCAACAGAAGATCCAAATACAGAAGGGTCATCCATAAACACTTCAAGAAATCTTTCAACCATATTAGAAAAAATTGAAACCATACACCTTCGAAAAGTCGCAGGTGCATTGTATAGCCCAAAAGGCATGCGACGATAGGCAAAAGTCCCAAAAGGGTGCAAATGTAGTCTTTTCTTGATCTTTTGAGGCAATGGGGATTCGGTTGTATCCTGAATATCCGTCAAGAAAGCAATAATAGGCATGGCCAGCTAACCATTCAATCATTTGGTCAATGAAAGGTAAAGGGAAGTGGTCTTTTCTAGAAACATTATTTAGCTTTCTATAGTCTATGCACACTCTCCACCCCGTTTGTACCCTAGTATGGATTACTTCATTTTTCTCATTTTCAACAACAGTGATCCCAAATTTCTTAGGAACAACTTGGAGTGGACTAACCCATAAACTATCAGAAATAGGGTAAATGATACCTACATATAACAATTTAATTACTTCTTCTCTAACTACCTCTTTCATGTTTGGATTTAATCTTCTTTGACACTCTCGGATGGTCTGAGCATTTTCCTCTAGATGGATTCTATCCATGCAAATGGATTGGCTAATTCTTTTAATGTCTCCAATTGTCTAAGCTATGGCTTCTTTATGCTCTCTAAGGACATGTAATGCCCCAAATTCCCTAATATGGCTTAGTGCCTGGATTAGGGGGTCGGGAGGCAATAATTGAATTAATTGAGTGTTTATGTGTTATGAACATTTTATTATGTGAATTGTATTATGATATGATCATGCTTGCATGTTTAAGTGTATTAAATATGCATGTGGGCCCATTTTTTTATTAGAATGGCATTTTCATAATTTTGACTTGTTGATGGTATAATTGTAAATATGTGTGATATATGATTGTGACCACATTATTATGTGGATATATTTGAGTTACCCAGTACGAGGTGATTCTAGGGAGCTAGTTAGCGAAAAAGTCACAACGGGGTAAAATACCCAGCTCGGGGTGAGATTAGGGATAGTTTGGTAATTTGGCAAATTACCGGGAATCATAGAGCAGCGAGAATTAATTGATGATTATTGGATTTTTAGATTATTTGGTATTGTATAAGATAATTTGAGGTTAGCAGGAATTATGCCAAATGACTAAATTGCCCTTGAGGGTAACCTTTGGGGATTTAGTGGGGCAAGGGGTAGCTGAACTTAGGCTCACACGTTCAAGATTTTCTAGGGAATTTTGAGAGCTTCTCATTGAAGAACACAAGGCACTCCAAGGCTTAATCAAGCTAGAATTTTGGAGATTTGGGGCCATTTCTTGAGGAATTGCAACTGTTGATTGGGACTAAAGGTTTCTAAGGCCACCATCAGCCCCAAGTGATTCAAATTTAGAGGTGAGGCCCTGTTCTTTTTTATGTTCTTCAAGTTTTTTGAGTTTGATTTCTAAATTGCATGTTTACGGGTGCTTGGGATGTTTGGAGTAGTGGGTTTTGTTGGCTAAGTCTAATGTAGTGTTTCTGTGGCTTGAATTATGTTAGAAACGCTTGGATATATCGGAATTGAGGTCTAGAATTGGCTGGAAATCGCAGAGTTGCGATTTGGGGAAGAACACTTGAGTTCTAAGCATATTTTTAGTTTCTGGTGACCTAGCGTGACCACGCTAGTGTCCCAAAAAGGGGGAAATTGGAATTCAATTTGGGGGCTCAAGTTGTGGGGCGCGACCGCTCCAATGGTCCAGAAGCCCCAGAATTTTTGTGGGCGCGACCATGCCAGGGGCCTCGAAGTGCTGAAATTCTGATTTTTAGGGCTAGGTCGGGGGCTCGGGAATTCGATTTGGGAGCCCTCTTGGGGGCTCGGGGGACATTTTTAGCACCCCATTAATTGGGAACCATGGTTGAATAGTTAGAGTTCGGTTTGGAACTTAGATTCTAGGGTTATGTCCTGATGAAATACTTGTGTTGTGACTATGGTTTTCGCCAGAATCGGGTCAGGATTAGCGCTCGAGGTCGTTCCACTATTTGCACGAGGATCGAGATAAGAAAATTGTAATTGATGCGTAAGATGCATGATTGGGGCTTGGCCCATTTGTTAAATGTAAAAATGATTAGGGCTCAGGTCCAGCTAATGAGCATGATTATAATTATGCATGTGTATATCTATTTTAGTATACTGTAATGCATTGTAACTGTGTGTATGATGAATGTATTATGTGGATGGACTTATAAGTCGAGGGTATATTTGGTAAAAAGGGGATCGACTTATAAGTCGATGATTTCCAAGGCTCGACTTATAAGTCGAGGGTCTGTAAGGCTTGGCTTATAAGCTGTGATCAACATTAGGCGCGTTGAGTGCAGGCTGTTATGGCTAGGCCACCCCTGGAGTGCATGATGCACTTGACTGGCTCGGATTCCATATGAATGAATAGGAGTGTGACACGCACTTGTGTGACCCTATGGTCACTTATTTGTACAGTATGCATGCTTGGTTCCAGTTATTACTGTTAAGCATGTTGTTATGTTTTGTGAACTATTTGAATTTGTTAATATGTTTTCTTGCTAAGTATTTTGGCTCATGGGTGCTTTGTGGTGCAGGTAAGGGTAAGGAGAAGCTTGGCCAGCCATGAGTTAGAGAGCATTATAGGTGATGTGTACATATGCAGTCCGCTCAACCACCACGTCCGAGATATCGCAAGGGAAACTAGGGTTGGACCCTGTTTTGCCGTTTAGGCCGGCTTATTTGGTAATCCCAGAGTTGTAACAAATTTTTAAACTTGTATTTTGGGATCCCATGTAAAGACTAAAGTTTTCTTTTAATGGAAATGTTTGCTTCTTTACAAAAATTTTTACTACCTGAACCCTTAGTGGCTTAATCACATGTTTTAGTCCAAATGACTCGTTTAGCGAGTCCAGCATTAATTTTAAACACATGTGGTAACGAACCCTAATTAGCAGGGCGTTATAGGACATCTAACAATTTATCTTCTTGTTCTTTATCTAAGGCGGATGTTATGATAACATACAAGGTTTTAGACTCTCCTAGGAAAGCATATTTTAAATTTTTTGGTAAAGGTTTAAGGTCTAACTTTGGAGACTCAGAAATTGATTGAACATGTTCTAAGGGAGAAAAATGTTCAATTTTGGTATCATTTAAGGGTATAGACTCTAACAAAGAATTCATATCATCAATAGAATCATCAACATGCACGTTAATACCAAAATATTTTTCACAATATTCAAGCAAGTCATTTCCATCCTCTTCAAAGATACTTTCAATCATGATAACTTCATGCATTTCCTCATACTCAACAAATTTAGCAACATTAAATACATGCAATTCAACAGTCATATTTCCAAAAGATAATTTCAAAATACCATTACGACAATTAATGATTACATTAGATGTAGCTAAGAATGGTCTACCTAAAAGGATAGGAATTTGAGCATGCACATTTTCAACAGGTTGAGTATCAAGAATAATGAAATCAACAGGAAAGTAAAATTTATCAATTTTTATCAAAACATCTTCTATAATGCCTCTAGGAATATTCATAGAACGATCAGTAAATTGAAGAGTTATAGAAGTAGGTTTTAACTCACCAAGACCAAGTTGTTTATAATAGAATAAGGCAATAAATTTACACTAGCACCAAAATCAAGCAAAGCCTTGTTAATAAAATGATCACCAATAATGTATGAAATTGTGGGACACCCAAGATCTTTATATTTAACAAGACTCTTGTAGAGTCTCAGAACTTTACTTAGCTAGTTAGATAGTAGTAGTAGTAGTAGTAGTAGTAGTAGTAGTAGTAGTAGTAGTAGTAGCTAGTAGTAGTTATAGTATGATAATTACTGTGGATTTTGGTTCAAGTCGGGACGTAATTGAACACTCGTAACAACACTTATAGATTTTATAAGTTTAACCTATAGTTTAAGAATATTAATTATAACATAAGGTTTGATTAATATAGCTGATTATAAAGATGCTATTTATTATACTATAAGGTTTAAATAGATTTAATAAGACCATGACTCTTGTTATGTGTATGTTTATTTAAGGATTTAATTATAGTTTAAATAAAAGAAAGTTCAAGAAAGCACAAGAATCTTCCAAGACCATTAAGAGCGTGACATTTCTCACAATCTTGTTTATTAGAGGATTTAAGCATTTTAAGTGGATAATTCAAAAATAGAAGTTTCGAGAAGCTCTAGACTCTTCCAGAACTTGCTGGAATCTCATATTACTCAGTCAAACCTGATTAATCAATTCAAATTATGCTGAAAAAGTTCAATTACATGTTTAATATATTCACGTATGCTGATATATCACAGCATAGGAGTCAATGTATCGCCACATGGGGAATACGAAAAACACGGCAACTTCGCACAAACGAAACGACGAGCACTCGGGACATAAGGCCAGGCAATATATCACCTATGAAGGGTGATATATCGGTTCTAGGGCCATATTTTCAAATGATGTTGAAACAGAGCTTGATTCATTTCCTAACCTCTTGACTAGCCTCTGAATGTTTTGACCGAGTCTTCAGCACCTGTTGAATGAATATTCAAATATTTTTCAATTAATACTCATTTTTTTTTATTCAAGCTAAAAGGAGATAGTTCACTCCTTGAACTCTATAAATAGGACCTAGTACCCAGCCATTTTTCTCATTCTTCAAGCTGTGTTTAGAGCCTTCAAGCTGCTAGGGTTACTATAAAGTGATAAACACTTGGGTTGGGATAAAAGCTTTATCCTCTTAAGCTTTACAAACACTTGGGAAGTGAGATTTAGAGTGTGTTTTCAATATCAAGGTGTAGTTCGATTCTAGTACATTCAAAGGCATTCCTAATTTTAAGTTCATTTTTGTATGGTTCCTTAGTTTTCTTTACTCAAATCCTAACTCGTTGTTTCCATTCTTTGTTAGGTATTTAAGTTCTTTGAACTTAAGGTTTCTTTTCGGTAAGTATCTTCTTGGTGGTTTAGTTCATTTCTTTATCATCTCTTTCTTTAGAAATACTCACATTCTTATTGTTGGTTTTAGGAGTGTTCCAAATCCCGTCCTTGTTCTCATAAATCCCGGTTTTGGTAAGGAAAATAGGATAGATTTTGTATGCTTTTCTGTTTTGATATATGCTATGATTTGTGTATGATATGTTTTAGTTTTTAGCATATAAATTTTTTAGATAACAATCACATAATTTGTTTAGATTACAAATATATAACTTGTTTAGATAACAAGTCTCAATAGTATATTCCTTGGGCATATGATTGTTTAGATAACGAGCCCCATAAATTTACATGACTTGTTTAGATAACTAAGCCCCGTAAATTTATGGGCATATGATTGCTTAGCTAGCAAGTCCCAAGAAGTATGATGGCCATTATAATGCATGTTTTATAGTCATATGTTTTGTAGTCTTATGTTATGTTTTATGCTATACGCGCTAGTAGATTTTCCTTGCTGGGCATTAGGCTCACTCCTTTAATTTTTATGTATGCAGGGAAATAGTTATGGCGGCGGAAGGATTCATGGTAGCTTGGTTTGTGTATTAAGGATGAAGGGATTCGATGGACTGCGTGAACGATTCGAGGACAACGTTATTTTTAGTCTCTTTAAATTATGTTTTTATGTATTTTCCGCATTTATCTTTGCAAACAATTTCTTTTAGTTTAAAGTTATGTTTTTTTTTAAAACAATGGGATCCCATACCACTCATTATGCATATCAATATTTACTTGGGAGTTTTTTAAAAAATTATGATTATTTCTTATGTATGTTTTCTAAAAAATAGTGGCTATGTCTAGTAGTTTTAATGGTCCAAGGTCATAGAATTAGTTGGGTTATTACAACTCTTATGTTGAATTATGGAACTAACGTGCTCAGTTAAAAATGTCTTTTTTGGAACATTAGTGTTTCTTTTAACAGTGCAAAGATCTTTCAAAAATTTAGAGAGTGCAAGAATTTTCTTAATGGCATCTAGGAATGGGATGTTGATACTCACTTGTTTGAAAACTTCTATGATGTCACCATATTGGCTACCTCTTTTGATTGGAATTAAGGAAATGGAGCTTTGGGGATGAAAGGAGGGATTGGTATTTCTTCTTTTGACAAGTCATTAACACTATAATTTTCAGGTTGACTCTTTTCTTTCTCATTTCCTTTTTCAATTTGAGGTAGGTAATCTGGTTTAACTATGTTCTTTCCAGACCTAGGAGTATAAATAAATTTGGCCTCTTCATTATGGCTAGAATTACCTATTTCATATTGATTTTTTTTATTTGGGATGGGTTTACTAGGAAACGTTCCTTTTTCTCTATTAGCTAAAGTAGTTACAAATTGACCTACTTGTGTCTCGAGTTTGATAATGGATTGAGACTGATTTTATAGGATCTGTTGAGTAGATTGCATGAACTGCTGTAAAGTATCCTCTAAGGAAGTTTTTATTTGTTAAGGATATGACTGATTTTGTTGGGCATGATTTTGGTTTTGCATGTTGTATTGGTGCCCTTGGTTTGTTTGTGGTTGGTTTTGTCTCCATGAAAAATTTAAATGATTTCTCTAATTTGGGTTGTAAGTTGAAGAGAAATGGCTATCATTTGGTTTTCCATATGAATGTAAAGCATTAGACTCTTCAGGAAAAATTTCATGGAAAGATGGACAAGATTGGGAATTATGACAAGAACTAGAACATAAAGAACAAACATCATTTCTAGATTTTTGAGAACTCATAGTTTGGGTTATTGCTAAGGATTCTACTTTTCGTGCTAATTTTTCAACATATGTTAGTTTCATCTTTTACTTCATATCTAATCCCCCTCTTAGGTGAATTGTTTGATCTAGACCTAGGATCTAGATAATTCCATTGTTGAAAGTTGATAGAAAAAATTTCAAGGGCATCCCAAGCCTCTTGCCATTAAATTGTAAAAACGTACTAGTATGCATGGATTGAATCATTTGAAGGAGATAAACCATCATAAAAATATTTGACAAGTCTCCATTTTTCAAAACCATGATGAAGGCATTTTAACATTAAATCTTTAAATCTTTCTCAACATAAAATTCCTCATTATTTTTTTCAAAATATTCACATATTTATGTCCTCAAATTATCAGTTTTAGACATTGGAAAAAATTTGGAAAAAAACTTACTAAAAAGTTGATCCCAAGTTGTTATAGTTCCAATGGTAAGAGAATTTAACCAAGCTTTATACTTATATTTTAATGAAAAAGGAAATAGCCTAAGTTTGACGGAAATCTGAAAAATTTTGAAAGTGAAAAGTTGAGCAAATTTCTAAAAACTCTTTTCCATACATGTAAGGATCCTCTCTATCTAACCCATAAAATTATGGCAACAATTGAATGATTGGAGGTTTAAGTTCAAAATGGGTTGCATTAGTAGTAGGTAAAATGATGCATGATAGAGCATTAGATGAATAGGCGAAAAATATTCAAGTAAAGTTTTTTTCTTGCGCAACATCTTCATGGACAACATTAGGAATTGGGTTCAAAGGAGGAATTTCTTCCATCGTGCCTAAATTCTTACTAACACTTTCAATTTCAAACAAAGATAAATGTCTTTATACCAAACGAATTTTAGAATTATGTTCCCAATGATGCATACAATTTTCACAAATAAGGCAACAAAGACAATCTTAAGCAGACAATTTTCTGATGTGGAAGATCAGTTAAAACCGCAACCACAAAGTATACTTAGAATTTTTAGAGATTTCACAACAATATAATTTTTTTGGTTTACTTTTCCCCAGGCCTATTTGATTCCACTTACTCACACACTACTAACAACTCCCCGAGGTTAATTAGTAGAGGCAGATTGAGAATTTTGTTCAAATTCCCTTTAAGCAAAAATTGCTTATGGTGAAAGGACAAGATTTGAGTTTTTTTTTGTTTTATATTTTTATAGTGCAAAAATTAAAATAACTAGTAAAAGAATTTATTAACCTTGAGAAAAAGTTCGTTTCTTTTCTTGCGATTCCCCTATAACGGCGCTAAAAACTTGATGAACCAAAAAGTTGTATGTTTTAAAATGTAAATCATAAGCATACGAATCGTGTAGATAGAATAGTGATCGTGTAAGCAAGGATGTCAAACCCAACTGAATTGACTAGAATAAAAAAGAAACTATTTTAAATCAAAATTAAATAAACTCTAACCTAACTCCAAAGATTGATAAGTTTTAATGTCAATAAAATAAAATAAAAGATAAAAAATAATAATATTTTAGACAATAAAAATAAACAAATTGTGATTTGTAAATAAGTTGTAAAATAAAGATTATTAAGATACTAGAATCCACAAAATATAAGTTTAATAATATTTTTTAGTATATTGATTCCCAAGTTTTAGTGATAGTTCAAATAAATCAAACTATCATTTTCCAAATAGATTTATAATTTAAGCAAAATGATTTCTAAAAAAGATAGGATTTTTCTTTGCTTTTCAAAAATATAATTTTAAAGTTTTTAATGTGAATCAACCTAATGAAACAACAAAAAATCAATTAACATTGTTTATGAGGCAAAACATAATATTTTTGTTCTAAGCATTGGATGTGTACAATTTATTGGCACGTCTTAATCAAAGAATATTATGTTTTGCAAAATGAAGAACAAAGTGTAATATTATCTAACAATCCAAAATACAAGATATTAAAGATGAAAGACATATATGAAGAAGAAAAAATCCATAAACTTTGTTGCATTACAAGGGAAATCAACATACAACAATAAATAATATCTAGTTACAAGTTGTTTCATCATGATCTTAATAATCTTATGAAAAATATTAGAAGCTCATAACTAGAATCCAAAATATATTACAAAAGAAATACATACTTGACACAAAATGGTCTTCCTAAAGGAAGAGGGAAAATGTAGAAAAAGATGATAGTTCGAAAAAATTAAGCCCACCAAAATGCTCTTGAAACTACATATTTATAGCCAAAATAAAGTATTTAAAATAATCAATTTAAATTAATTAAATTAAGTTTTAAATGAAGAATAATATTACATGTAGAAGTCAATTTTAGGGTGTAATGATGGATTTTGTGGTAAAATATGTAGAAAAGTTTGGGAAAATATGGCATTTTTGGGCATTGTGGGCAAGGGGACAATGAGACCATGTTGGGCTCATGGAAAATGGCAGGTGGCTGCTGGCAGGTGGGCCCGTGTGAGGAGAAGGCCCAGGCGCAAGGAAGCTAGTGGCGTGGGCTGGGTCATGGGCTCAGATGGAGAGAGAGAGAGAGAGTAGGTGTGGCCCTTGGCTCTCGGCTTGGCTGGACAGGGAGGCTTCGACTGAGAGGAAGGGAGCAGTTGGGCCTGGGGTCATGGGCCTGGTTGTGGAATGGGCTCGCGTGGGCGTGGGAAGCTGCTGGGAAGAAGGGTAGGCGTGAGCTGATGCTGGCTGAGTGCTTCTTGGCTTGGCGTTTTAGAAATACCACATTTTTCTTTCTTTTTCATCTTTCTTTCCTTTCTTACTCTCCAAGCATAAAAATGCACCATATTCCCTACAAAATAAAAACATAAATTAAATCATAATCAAATATTTTCAATTATAAAATAAATCATATTAATTCTTTGAAAATACTAATTAAAACTTAATTTAATTTAACATTTAAGATCAATAAAAGTACTTTTTTTTTACTTCTAACAAAACAACAATAATTCAAATAATTAACTACAACATTGTACGACAAAATAACTATTTTAGTGAGCAAAATTTGTCTACAATTAAAGTCTAACTAGTAAGCTAGACTAGCTCGCTAGGCCCAATAAGCTAATAAGGCCCCAAACCAATGTAAATGGGCTCACCCATATTGAATAAGCCATACAAACGGGCCAACTGGTACCCAGGCCAGAGTCCAGGTACATTTAGTCAGCCAGGGACGTTGAAGCTGTTGAAATACACACTCCTCTTCCCATGAAAATCGGAGCAGAATCACTAAGAACGAGTCAGACGGGCAAGATAGAGGAGGGGAGAATGGAAAGAAGAGAATGACTATAAAGAAGACCCTCAGGGGTTGAGAAGGGGGCATCTGATAATCATATTTACTCTCTTACTGAAATGAGGACTACTCTCTCTCTAAGCAATCTAGTCATGCAAGTCAAATCAGTCAGCCTTATCTGACCTTACTGGACTTGACCCACCCGTTGATTTCCACTGTCATCTCCATCATCACTCTGACCATCTTACTACTCATCCATCCATCATTATATCATTATTTTCGTTATAGTTTTATTACTTTCAATTGGCTTTCATTACAACCCGACTAACTTGAGCGTCGGAGTCCCTTTGGTTGACACCCCACCAGTGCTCCCAATTGAAGTCTCGTCTCACTCTTTGTTCTTGACAGGTTGCTGGTGCCCATCTAATCAATTGTAGGACATCACATCTACAATTTGGCGCCCACCGTGGGGCCCTAGCAATCTGATGATTGACAAAGAAATCAAGGAGTTCACTTGAGAGCCATGTCAGATATGACTGAGACATCCGATCTGTCTGCCCAACTCGTTGCCCTTACCACCCAGATGAATGAAGAACGCGAGAAAATGAGGAGGCTCAAAGTTGAGAATGTTGACTTGCTCGTGCGAATGGAGGCCATGTCCTCTCAAGCCACTGAAGTTCAACCATCCCGCTTCTGAGGCCTAATTAGCCTGTTGCAACCATTGGGTGACCTCACCCCTATCTTTAACAATGATGAACTGAGTCAGATAGTTCCATCATCCTCGGTAAGGAATTATCAAACTCCACCCACCATGTCTAACATGCAGAATTCTATTGTCAATGCAGGAGAATAGGTAACCATGACTGAACATGGACATTCATCTGCGCTCAGACCATAGCAGACTCTAGGAGTCAACCTGCCAGCCTCGGCAACTGGACAGAAGCAGATTCCAGGAGCCAGTCAGCTAGCCACTGGACTTGGAAAACAACACGTTCTAGGTGTCAGTCAGCCTACCATTGGAGCTGGCCAGACCATCATTGGAGCTGGTCAGAATACACTTGAGCAGCAGACAATCAGATTGAATCACCCAGCCATTAGCGAGCCAGCCCGCAACACCAAGATTAGCTCACTTCCAATCCAAGATCCTGAGCTGGCTCATAAATTGGCCGAGATGGAAGCACTCATCTAGCGGATTCCTAGAATGTCAGCCCCTATTAAAAAGAGTGCAGCAAGCTGCTACGCTGGCTTACCTTTCGTCGATGATATAGCCATGTTCGAGATGCCGAAAATGTTCAGCTTCCCCACATGAAGATGTTTGATGGAGCATATGATCCTGATGACGATATCGCTCAATACAGGCAGAGAATGTTCACCGTTGTCATCCCACACAACATGAGGGAAGCATGCATGTGTAAGGGGTTTGGTTCTAATCTGATTAGAACAGCCCTCCAGTGGTATACTAATTTACCTAATAATTCTATCTCTACTTTTGCACAATTGACCAACATTTTTGTTGAGCAGTTTGCTAGTAGCAGGAAACTTGAAAAGTCTGCAGAAGGCCTCTACATCATAGTTCAACGACGAGGTGAGCCCTTATGAGATTACGTAGGCCGCTTCAGCAAAGAGAATGTGTCTATAACCCATTGTAATCAGGACACAACCATCTCAACCTCCCGCAAAGGACTCCGCTACGACTCAGATCTATACAAAGAACTTACCAAGTATCCTTGAAACACGATGGAAGGCATTCTCCCCAAGGCCTGGGCATAGATCAAATGGGAGGAGGATGAAGCTAACTATTATCACTCTTCTCCAAGGAAAGACACTTGAAGAGACTCAAGGATAGACAGACGGTAGAGTGATAGAAAATCTGAGCCATACCCGTATCCTAGCAGATCAGATAATAGAAGGAGGGAGTACAACCAGTTGTCTAAGACACGTCTCCGAGATGGACCAAAGATACCAGAATACAATCTTTTAATCTCACCATTCGAATTCGTTGGCATACTAAAAGGACTCGAAGACAAAGTAAAATGGCCAGAAAGGATGAGGACTCCATCTGACCATAGAGACAAAACAAAATGGTGTGAATTCCACAATGACCATGGTCACCGAACAGATGATTGCATTGACTTAAGACTCGAAGTATCCAACCTATTAAGACACGGTCACCTGACTCAACCTACTCACAGACAGCGGCAAATGAACATTCCAGCAAGAGGTAGACAGGTAAGCCATCCGATGAGAAGTAACCCTGCCAAAACCACCTACTCATGAACGGACAGTGAACGTAATAACTGGTGGCTCTGAGGTAAGCGGAGTCACCCATTAAGCAACCAAAAGACATACCAGGCATACCAACTGGATCAAAGGAGAGTCCAGCAGGACAAAGAAGAATACTATCAACCTACCAGCTCAAACCATCAGTTTCTCAACAACAGAGTCAACCAAACTCCTCAACCCACATCACAATGCTCTTGTTATTGTAATTTACATTGCTAACAGTCTTACTAAACCTATACTTATTGATAATGGCAGTTCAATTAACGTTTTGTTTTTAAGTGGTCTCAAGGAAATGGGGATAGATGAATCAAAGATCATAAAGAAGACTACAATCCCCGTCGATTTCAGTGGAGAGCAAAAGAACACGCCAGGAGAGATTGAGCTACCTGTCTATGTTGAAGGATTCAACTTGTGTACAAAGTTCCTAGTGGCAGACTCACCCTCAGCCCACAACGTCATACTGTGTCGGTCTTCGATACATGAAATGGAATCAGTCCCTTCAACCTACCATCAAGTGTCGAGGTTCCCAACCAAGTGGGGCGGGGGGCGGAGGGAGGGGGGGGGGGGGTGAAGGAAATCAAAGGCCAACAAAAATATTTAAGGGCATGCTACCAGACTACCATGAAGGCCAAACTTGCCAAATTATAGTAATTACAGCAAGACAGACTGACTAACTCGTAGCCTGACCAGCCTCACATGGAGGAGTTGGACGAAGTTTAGATCCATCCAAATTTCCCATACCACAAAGTCCAAATTGGATCATGATTGGACCCTGACATCAGAACTAAGCTCATTGAATTTTGTTCTGCCCATTATGATTGTTTCACTTGGTCCCATGCGAACATCACTGGAATTGACCCCAAGATTATTGTTCATAAACTACAGGTTAACCCAGACTACCCACAAAGGAAACTAAAAACAAGAAAATTCACCCCTGAAAGGAACAAGGCCATCAATGAAGAAGTTCAGAAGCTCGTTAATAATGGGTTCATGAGGGAGGTGCACTATCCCGACTGGCTGGCCAATGTAGTCATTGTGAAGAAGAAGAATGGAAAATGGTGAGTCTCCATTGACTTCATAGACCTCAACAAGGCGTGTCCTTAGGACTCATTCCCATTACCACACATAGACATGCTAGTGGATGCCACAGTCGGTCATAAAATACTAAGCTTCATGGATGCATACTCAGGATACAACCAGATCTTGATGCATCCAGACGTTTAGGAAAAGACAGCTTGTTGATGGTGAAATCTCGTCAATGATATAAGGTTAGAAAACTGAGACTGTATTGCAAGAGATATCTTAGAAGAAGATGGAGAAAACTTGAAAGAGTAAATATGCAGAACCCCAATGGAGTAAGATCATATATTGCTTAATAGCCTCAGCATACAAGGAATTTTCCAACCCCTTTTCTGGAGGGGTGACGATCTATTTATACTAGATCTCTAATGGTTCCTCATACATTGTGGTCCCAAGGGACAAGATTGTACATAGGTACATTTTCAGGGTAGTGGCACAGGTCGTGGTGGAGCAGAAGGTTATGGTGTCGGCTAGGTACATAGTCAGAGGTATGCATGTAGTGCTTCCACTCTCTGTACAAATCCGTACCTCCACTACTTGTAGGACACACATGTCAAAGTCATGCCTTTGCCCTCTTTCAGGGTTGTACATCCCGTGCCTGTACATTTATCTCATGCCTAGCGGTCCCCCTTACCTAAACATCTTCTCTAGGATTCTTTATATTTTAGTAAGTGTCAATCCATACTTCTTTTATCCTGACCTTACCTCCAGGTATGAGGCTTGGAAATAGGCATATACGAGGCTTGGGATGGGTCTCACAAGGTGAGATCCTTGGTGCCTAAGCGAGTATCATAGCGTGACTTGGGCATTCACGAGGCTCAAGGATGGGTCTCACAAGGCAAGACCCTTGGTGCCTAAGTGAGTACCCATGCGTGACCCGGGCATTCATGAGGCTCGGGGATGGGTCTCACAAGGCGTGATGGACCGAGTCAGATAGCTCCTTAGCATGGTCGTACCTCGCGAGACGCACATGGGCGTGGTGAGGTGTGTCTCGCTGTGCAAGGCCTTGGTGCATAGTTGGGTCGCGAGGAGCGCGGGCAAGATGGTGTCTCGCTGTGCGAGGCGTTGGTGCGCAGCTGGGTCGCGAGGCACACGGGCGAGGGCAGCCTCGCATAGCGAGGCCCTTGTGGCCTTGGCAGGTGGGCGCGGTTGAAAGGCAGCCTCACATAGCGAGGCCCTTGTGGCATTGGCAGGCGCGTGCGGGTGAAGGGCAGCCTCACATAGCGAGGCCCTCCTTGGGGCCTTGGCAGGCGTGCACGGGTGAAGGGCAGCCTTGCATAGCGAGGCCCTTGGGTCCTTCTAGACATTTTTGCTAAGGCCTCCTATGAGACATGGGTCTCGCGTGGGGCAAGATATTGTGTTGCTTGGTTTGCCCGAGGCTAATGAGGGTAACCCTTATTTTTTCTCTTGAGTGTTGACTATGGCTCTGGTCAATTTTTGGCATTCACACAACCTTCATGACCAACTTGGGCATATTCTTCTACATGGTCATGTCGTTCAAACTGAAGAACGTAGGAGCAACTTACCAGAGATTAGTCAACAAGATGTTTGCTGACTTGCTGGGGAAGAGGATGGAAGTCTACATTGACGACATGCTCATCAAATCCCTCATTGCAGAGGACCATATTAGTCATTTAAAATAATCTTTTGACATTCTTAGGAAATATAACATGAAACTGAATCCAACTAAATGCTCTTTTGGTGTGTGTACGCCCTGATTTTCCCACGGGCTGTTAGCGAGCTAAAATACGGCCTAATCATGTCTACCACGTGGACATCCCCAAGACCGGAGCTGCCATCATAAGATCCTGCCTCCTTAGCTCGAGGTAACCAAAGGGTTCGTCAAGATTACTTAAGGACTGAGTCTGGACTCTGAAGGCCACAGGTCGAGGGAAGCATCCAGCTCGTGGTACGAGCTAGAGTTGGAGGCTGTGACCTTTTATAAAGTCAACCACGCAAGGTAAATGTGCATATATCAGACATCACGTGTCTGATATATCCCTGACTTCTCGGACACGCAGCATGAACGTGCGTATTTTGGCACCCACGACTGGGTTCGGCCGTGCGGCCCATTATCCCCCTTACCTATTGATTAGACCACACTTCATGTGTTAGGATTTAGGAATTAATCATGAATGTCACAAAATTGACATGATAGGTAAGAAGGTCGCGGGATGACCTTCTTACCAACTCCCAGGTGCCCTCTCCTATAAATATGGAGACCCTGGGAGTTGCAAGGGGTTGGATTCTATTGTGTAAGAAATACCCTGTAAAAGAATACCAAGCATATAGCAATAATATTGACTGGTGGAGTAGAAGGATTTTAACCTTTGAACCACCTAAAAAACGTGATTGTGTCACCAGTCCATTTACAAAGATCATCATCTATTTCGTTTCATAGTTAAGCACTAATCCCTTCCTCTTATTTTTTTAATTACCTATTGGCGAAGAATCGCGTCAACAGTTTGTTGCTTTCATTGAGAGCTAGTTAGATTGGTGCTATCGCAAACATCCAACTATGGTGACCACTCAATCCAGACACGGTAACGAGACAGAACAGCATGATGGGCAGGAGGCTCATCATATTGCCATCCCCGGTGAACAAATTCCTGAGGTCCAACAGCGGTCGGGCAAACAGCCGGTGGGCCAAGATGACACTGGAAGTTCGGCGCCCTAGCCACCTAATCACAACCCAGATTTTTACACTGCGGTAGAGATGGAAAACGCTCAGTTGAGGAACCAACTAGCAAAAGCTAATTAGCAGATTAAGGAGGTGTTGGCCAGACTACCCCCTCTTACAACGGACGCTAACGTCGGAAAGAGGCAAGGTGAGACTCATAAGTCCCGCCGGGGTAATCGGTCCAGGCCAAGCCGCTCGGACAGACCTCTGACAGCCAACTCTATTCCCTCATTGCACCGTCGAGAGGTAAACTTCGAAGAGATGCCTAGAGCCGAACAACAGTACAGCCATTCGGTCCGAACTTCAACTCCCAGCTCCCAACCAGCCTCGAGCACGCCTAGGAGAGCTCGAGGAAATTCTAGAAGGAGATCAGGGGAGGGCTCACAGCATCAGCCCATCCCCACCAGCCGTCCTGCGCGTCGTCCAGATCGCCAGGCGCGGGACCCGTAGGTTGGCAGGGCCGAAAGGCCCCCACCTAGCTTGATCCGCCCTAACGGAACCAGGATTGCATCTCCAGTCAGGCATCCTCCGTCTCCAATAAGATATCCATCTCCTCCTCGCCCCATCCGAGATATTCCAGCCTACGGAAGTAGTAGGAGAAACCCGCCATCCGCAGGACCTTCCCGACGTAGCAGGGCGCCGAGAGAGAGCCCGGAACCTCACCCCCAAAGGTGGACTCTGAGCTTTTCTGATGGGAGCTACTGGACCGGCAGTCGCCGGAGCAACCTTTCTGGCGGAGACCTGCGTCAGCGTTTAAGCTCGGCACAAAGTCCCCAAACCACCCAGAGGGGCGACCTGCGAGATCGCCTTAACTCTCATAGAAGGGAACCAGTAGGAGGTGGCAGCCATGCTCGCTCAGGGGGAGACCTGTCCGAGGTGCGTAACGGCGGGAATGCCCCAAATAACCTATCTCAAGATAGGAGGGGCAATAACCCACCAAACGTACACAGTGGATCCGGAGCTGTTGAGCAGCCCCAGAATAACCAAGGAAATCAGGACAAAACCCTCGAGCGCCTGGCTCAGATGGAGGAGCTAAAGAGGAAGCTCCTGTCAGAGAAAGAGAAAGATGAGTATGATTCAGGGGACGAGCTGGAACTCTTCGCCCCCAGCATAGCAGCAACAGCTTACCCACCCGGTTTCCGTATGCCGCACCTGTCCAAATTCAATGGAGACGGAGATCCGTCGGATCATCTGGGGATGTTCAACACCCTAATGATGGGCCACAACATTGGCCCCGAGCTGAGGTGTCTGATATTTCCCTCCACACTGACTGGACCAGCCAGGCAATGGTTCAAGCAAAGCAAAAGACAATCAATCAGCTCCTGGAAAACTTTCTCGGCTGACTTCAAAAGGGCATTCCGAGCCTCCCAGGCTGCCCGCGTCAAGGCCGACTCTCTGGCTAACGTGTGGCAGCAGCCCGACGAGCCTCTGAAGGCTTACCTGAGCAGGTTCGCGAACGTCGCTGCTCAGGCCAGAGACGCGGATGACAGCTCCAAGCTCATGGCCTTGAGGACTGGAATCCTCATCGGAGGGGGACTCTGTAAAGATATACAAATGAAGGGAGTTAGCTTGGTGAAGGAGTTCCTAAATAGGGCCCAGGAATGGATCAACTTGGAGGAGGCCAAAGCCTTAGCTGCGGGAACCAGCCAGGTCCCTGAGCAGCTCGCTGGAGTGGGAACGGAGGTCGTGACAGCGACCCAGAATGTTACACAGAATAATCAGTTCGGCGAAGGCAAAAGAAAAGGGAACGGCTAGGGCAACCAGCACGACCCAAAGAAGAATAAGTCCGTAGAAAAATTTAAGCCGGTCTACGCGACTTATACAGAGCTCACCCACTCTAGGGAGAATATCTTCCTAGCGAATTCTACTCGCCTCCCCTGGAAGAGGCCGGAGCCGTTGAAGTACCAAAAGGGGAAGAGAGACACCTCCAAGATTTGCCGTTTTCACAACGACGTTGGCCACAATACTTATGATTGTAGGCATTTGAAAGATGAGATCGAAACTCTCATCAGAGTCGGCCCCTTGGCTCAGTACGTGCGGAACAGGGTTCCAGCAAGTTGACCTGCTCCAAAGGTCCCGGTCAGTCAGCCCGGGCTCGGATAGATCAAGACGTCCCTCCTCCCATGATAGGAGGAGAGATATGCACAATATCTTGAGGTCCGCATTTAGCTGGCGTGAGCAGGGGTTCCCAGAAGAGGTACGTAAACGAACTCAAGGTGCATAATGGAGTAGAGTTCGTCCCGGAGCAGCGTCTGCCAAAGCAGCAGCGATTGGATAGGCAACCGATCATTTTTACGGAAGAAGATGCGGGCCATGTCCAGTTCCCTCATAACGACCCTCTGGTCGTAGCAGTTCAGCTCGCTAATCGGAAGGTCAGGAGGGTGCTGATCGATAATGGGAGCTCGGTAAACCTCCTATTCCGGTCCACGCTGGAGAAGATGGGTTTGACTGTCGCTGAGCTGAAGGCGACCACCATGATGCTGTATGGTTTTTCGGGAGAAGGATCGGCGGCCATAGGGATGATTGACTGGTGATCACCCTAGGAGAAGGACCTTGGACAGTCTCCAAACTCCTCGAGTTCGTGGTCATCGAGTGCCCACACTCATAGCTTTTGGGCTGACCCACACTCATAGCTTTTGGGCCGACCCACACTCATAGCTTTTGAGGCCGTCACATCCGTTTGCCACCTCGCAATGAAATTCCCCACTTCCACGGGGATATGCACGGTCCATGGCGATCAGCTCGCTGCCAGGGAATGCTACAGCATTTCCATGAAGGGAAAGTCGAAACCCGAGCAGCTAGCAATGGCCATCCAAGGTGGAGGAGAGGAATCTCAGGAACCTTTAGCTGATCCTGAGATTGAAAAACCTCAGAGCGCCGAAGGGGAAAATATTGTCTTAAGTGAGGATATTGACCCCCGAATAGGCGAGGACAGGTCCGAGCTTCAGGCTATTGAGGAGCTCGAGGAAGTAAGCGTCGATCCACAAAATCCTGCACGAACAGTCAAGCTCGGGAAAAACCTCTGTAGCAAGAGGAAGGCGGAGCTGACTAAATTTCTGCGGGATAACCTGGATGTGTTCGCATGGTCCCACGAGGATATGGTGGGAATTAGCCCGAGTGTCATCATGCACACCCTTCATCTGGATAAAAGCATTCCTGCAAAGTCCCAGAAGCAAAGGGGCCTGGGAACAACCCGGGCTGAAGCCTTAGAGGAAGAAGTAGCCGGGCTCAAGAAATGCGGCTTTATTCGTGAAGCCAAGTTTTCGATTTGGGTCGCCAACCCCGCGCTGGTTCCGAAGCCCAACGGGAAGTGGTGGACTTGCATCGACTTCTCCGACCTGAATAAAGCCTGCCCCAAATATTGTTTTCCCTTGCCAAGGATTGACCAATTGGTGGATGCCATGGCGGGGCACGAGCTCATGTCCTTTATGGACGCGTACTCATGCTACAATCAGATCGCCATGAATCCAGCGGACCAGGAGCACACCAGCTTCATGACCCCGACTAACGTCTATTGTTACAAGGTCATGCCTTTCGGGCTGAAGAACGCTGGTGCTACGTACCAAAGGTTAGTAAATAGAATGTTCGCAAACCAGATCGGGAAGAACATAGAAGTGTACGTTGACGACATGCTAGTCAAGTCAAAGACTGCCGATAACCATGTTTCCAACCTGGAAGAGTGCTTCAAGATACTATGGGAGTATGGCATGAGGCTTAATCCACAGAAGTGCACTTTTGGAGTCTCATCTGGAAAATTCCTGGGTTTCATCATCAATACCCGAGGAATTGAGGCAAACCCCGACAAGATCAGATCATTGCTCGAGCTTCCCTCACCCAGGTCGCGCAAAGACGTCCAAGGTCTGACAGGAAGGGTGGCAGCCCTCAATCAGTTTATTTCAAAATCCACCGACAAGTGCCTGCCATTCTACAACCTGCTCCGGGGAAATAAGAAGTTCGAGTGGACAGAAGAGTGTGAAAGTGCTTTCCTTGAGCTGAAGGCACATCTGGCTGAGCCACCCGTATTATCCAAACCAAAAGCAGGAGTGCCTCTTTTTTCTCTACCTAGCTGTCACAGAGGATGCAGTTAGTGTCGTATTAGTCCAAGAAGAAGACCGGGTTCAGAAACCAGTCTACTACATCAGCAAGAGACTTCTCGGAGTTGAATCCCGATACCCTTTGATGGAAAAATTGGCGTTCTGCCTTATCACGGCCTCCCGAAAGCTTAGGCCGTACTTCCAGTCCCACTCAGTGCACGTCATGACTGATCAGCCTCTAAGGCAAGTTTTGCAAAAACCTAAAGCATTGGGACGCTTGTTAAAGTGGGCTATCGAGCTCAATCAGTTCGAGAATTTGTACACCCCACGAACCGCTATAAAAAGTCAGGCCCTGGCCAATTTTGTGGCAGAGTGCATAGGATTCTGGGAGGATCCTGCAGAAGACTCACCCTAGGTCACCTCGGCCCAGGCGTCGTGGAAGATCTTCGTGGATGGTTCATCCAACGAGAACGGCTCCGGGGCTGGAATCATTTTGATATCCCCTGAAGGACATAGATTCCACTCGACGCTGAGATTCAGATTCAAAGCCTCCAACAACGAGGCCGAATACGAAGCTTTACTGGATAGCCCAAGCTAAGGATAGCCCAGGAGCTGAAGGCGAGCTCCGTTCAGTTCTTCAGTGATTCCCAACTCGTGGTAAATCAGATGTTGGGCGAATATCAAGCAAGAGGACCCAAGATGGCTACCTACCTGGCAAAGGTAAAAGTCGAGCTGTCCGCATTTGGGCGAGGGTCAATCGAGCAGATACCTCGGGAGAAGAATGCCAATGCAGACGCTCTTGCCAAGCTCGCTACCTCTGGGGAGACGGAGGCTCTTGGGTTAGTTCCAATAGAGTTCTTGGAAAAACCAAGTATAGAAGAAGTCAGGACGGAGGTCGAGATGATCGACGCTAGGCCGACCTAGATGACCCCCATCCTTGAGTATCTCGTCGAGGGGAAGCTACCCGAAGGGCGTAATGATGCGTGGCGGGTACTGTACCAAGCCCCAAGGTATACGATGGTGGACGGGGTGCTATACCGACGTGGGCACTCCCTACCTCTCCTACGATGTGTTCTTCCAGGCGAAGCAAAGGTCATCGTGCAGGAGGTGCATGAGGGTTTTTGCGGGGATCACACTGGGGGGCAAAGCTTGGCCCTAAAGGTCTTAAGGCAAGGATATTACTGGCCCACTCTGTCCAAGGACTCGATCTCGTATGTCAAGAAGTGCGACAAGTGCCAGCGATTCGCCACAGTTGCCCGAGCTCCCCCAGTCGAGCTGAAGATGATCTCTTCCCCTTGGCCATTTGTAGTTTGGGGGATCGACTTGGTTGGCGCCCTCCCTACTGGAAAAGGTGGGGTCCGTTACGCCGTGGTGACCATCGACTACTTTACGAAGTGGGCTGAGGCAGAACCTTTGGCAACGATAACTTCCAAAAAAGTCCTCGACTTCGTGGTTAAGAGGATTATCTGCCGATTCGGGCTGCCCAAGAAAATTGTTTCCGACAATGGGACTCAGTTCGACAGCGACCTATTCACCAAATTTTGCGAAAGGTACGGAATTGTGAAAAGTTTCTCCTCCGTGGCCTATCCTCAGGCGAATGGCCAGGCCGAGGTTGTCAACAAGACGTTAAAGGCAAGCCTTAAGAAGAGACTAGACGAAGCCTAGGGGGTCTGGCCAGAATAGCTCCCCCAAGTTCTGTGGGCATACCGAACCTCGCATCGGACTCCTACGAGTCATAATCCTTTCTCCCTGACCTTTGGGAGTGAGGCAGTCCTCCCTGTGTAGATTAAGGTACTTTCGCATAGGGTCCGGGCATATGACCAGGACCGCAACCACGAGCTACTTTGCGCTTCCCTTGACTTGGTTGATGAAAGACGAGAAGATTCGCAGCTTCAGCTCACGCACTACTAGCAAAAAATCACTCGCTATTTCAACTCAAAGGTCAAAAAACGCGCCTTTAGCGTTGGCGACCTGGTCCTCAAGAGAGTTTTCTTAGCTGGTAAGGATCCCAAAGATGGAGTATTGGGACCAAACTGGGAGGGGCCATATCAAGTCATCGAGGTCATTAAAGAGGGAACTTACAAATTAGCTCGACTCGATGGAGGGGCAGTCCCACGGACTTGGAACGCCATCCATTTGAAGATATATTATCAATGACCCCCTTGTAAGGCCTAAAAGGCCATTTTTTATGTATTAAACAATGAGAATTAACTTTTTGTTTATGATTGTACATGTTTACAAGTGTAATCTAAAGTAACCACGAAAGACCCTTTCCTAGTTACTTGAGGGGCATATGGTGCCTGGATATAACCAGGTCGCCTTAAAGACTTAGAAGTTAATTCAAATTGATTGATCGTTGTTTTTCTTAAAAAACGCGAGATATTGATAAAAGATTAACGCGAACTAAGCTCTACCCTGGATACAACCAGGTCACAAAACTTAGAAGTTAATTTAAATCGATTGATCGTTGTTTTTCTTAAAGAGCACGAGATATTGATAAAAATTAACGCGAACTAAGTTTTCAAACTAAGTTCCTGGACATAACCAGGTCACAAAACTTAGAAGTTAATTTAAATTGATTGATCATTGTTTTTCTTAAAGAGCACGAGATATTGATAAAAATTAACGCGAACTAAGTTTTTTAAAGTAGTAACATAAATGCGTAAAGGAAAAAATTGATAAAATTGATTGTCTTGAGGTAGAAAAACCTCATGCAAAGTTACACAAAAAAAAATGAATGATAATAAAAGAGTGGGTGCAAAATGGAAAGGCCCTAGGCTCCACCAGTCGGCCCCGTGGAGGTCGCCGTCTCGCCCTCCTGCTCGGCTACGATGGAGACTTCCCCGATCTCAGAAGGTGCCTCTTTCTGGAGGCGAGCTTTAAACCCCTCCAGCAAGGGCTCCCAGATGTTCGCTCCCAAGAAGGAGAAATCACCGCCCGAGTTGTAGACCCAGCAGTGGTAGAGCATGTCCTCCATGGCGGAGCTGGAGGCTGCCTTCTCGGCTTCCAGTGTGGCCTTGGCCTCCTCGTCCCTAGCCTTCGTAGTGTCTATCTCTGCCCGCACAGCGGCGAGGGCATCTTTGGTGGCATCGGCCTCTTGAAGCTTAGGACGGGCTTCAGCCAACTCAGCCTGCGCGGCCGCCAGGGCATCCTTGGCTTCCTTTTCCTTCTGTTGGGCCATCTGCAAGGAAGTCTGATGGGCGGCCAAGGCCGTCTGATGCTCGCCCCTCATATCCTCGAGCTGGGCCTTGGCCCTGGCTATGCACCGATGAAGGGCCAAGACGTTCTACAAAAACAAAGAGGCAACTGCCTTAGAAAAAAAAAAGAGGAAAAGTAGGGCTAGGCATAATAATCAAAAATCATAGAAGGGTAAAGTCAGCTTACCGTTAAGGCCATGCCCAATGACGATTCCATTACGCCCACCGGGCTCTTGGTTTTGATGGCCCGCAACTCCCTCTCATTGAAGCGGTAGAAGTGGCTGATGGCGTAGCTCGCCGTCTCATACATTGTCCCCCGAAAGACATCTGGAATCTTCTCCAGGTCCTGAGGGTCCACCAGGATACCCACCTTGGGGGGCGCAGTTGCCAAGGCCCCGAGCTCCGCCCCTGTGTCCCGGACAAAGGCCGGAGCTCGCGGAGGGGGTGGGGGTATGTTCTCCACTACAGTCAGAGGTGTAGTCTCCTCGGCCTGGGCGGCTGGGGTCTGCTCCTTCCCCTTTGCAGGGGACTTGGTTGGGGTCCCAAAGGCTTTCTTCGCCACCCGGAGCTTCTTCATTTTGGGCCCAGAGGCCCCAGCTGAGGAGTTCCCTCTGGTGAACATAACTCGCAGATTTTTTCCTCCGGGCTGAGACATCTCCTCTGGCAAAACAAAGACAACATCAATATGTCAGTAAACAGTCATGCAAAAACAAAAACAAAGGGGAAAAAGGCGAAGCTCAAGTATATATATATATACTAAAGGGAATCCTACCCCCCGAGCTAGAAGAGGAATCTATGGTGACGACCATCGGCCCCGGAGCTTCTACGGGGGAATCTAAGACAATTACTTCTCGAGCTGGCGCGGGTTCTGGATCTGAGGCTGTCTCAGGACTAGACTCTTCTACATATTTCCTAAGACCCGGAGCTACGACACCCTCCCGGAGTGATGGCCATGACCGAAGGTTAGTCCCATACTCTTCAAATAGGACCGACCTAAAGGCTAGGGTGTTGTCTACAACTATGGTACCCCTAGGGCGGCTACTTTCGTAATCCAACACGAGCTGGTCGACGCAATGGAGCAGGGTTTCATCAAAGTATGGGTCACTTTGATGGCGTTGGACGATCTGTTTGGGATTGAACCTAGCTAGTTGGGGGTCTGCAGTGGCCCTATCTGAGTTCCTAAACATATATGGGTTACCTTGGCCGGAGGGACCTGCAGCTGCTCCGGACCGGATCCTCTCCTCGTCCGTTCTTTGGGCGACCTCCAACGCCCGCTTCCTCGTCCTCATGAGGGGCACCTCGTCCTCCTCATCCTCATCCCCCGCGGCCTCCTCCACGATGATAGGCCTCATATCGCGAGCTGGGGGAGGTACCCAGGGCCTCCTCAGGTTCAGAGTCTGGCCTGGGGAGATCAGCTTGCAGGCCAGCATCGTCTCGTCTGTCACGAGCTGGCGATAGTCCTTTTCACTGGGGAGCAAGCCCGCCAGTGTCTCGTGCTGGCTCTCGAGGATCACAGACTTCTCTGTCCTCGCGAAGATAGCTGCAAAATTAATCTAAGTCAGATATGGATACAGGGGGAGCAAACCGATACTTAACCCCGCCAACAAACGGTAAGAGTTGGGGGGGAGCTGGAATGGGGACAACCTCACGTAGTTGAGGAAATCGGCGAAGTACTGGTTCAGCGGGAGGAAAGCCCCCGCCTTGAAATGTTCGTCGCTCCAGGCTGAGAACACCTCATCAAGAGGTGCGCAACTCTGCTCGCCTTCTAAGGGAGGTCGGGCAATCACAGTTCCTCTCCCCAGCTTGATGTTATGGGAGAAGAATATTTTGTTTACCCTCGCCTAGTCAGTGATCTTCGAGACGATCTTCTCTGCCTCGAAGAATGCGTCGGGGGCCACCTCGAGCTCCCGTTCCACTGTTGGCCCGAAGTTGGGAATCGAGGATTCAGCCATCACCTCCTTTCCCTTGTTTTGTTGGGAGGACGAGCTGCCTACGGACTTCTTGGGAGCGTTCTTCTTGGGTCCCATCTGGTCGCCTAGTGAACAAAAAGAAGAAACTTTAGAAAAAGGCGTCCTAAAAATGGAGAAGAATCTGAGTGTGTTTCCTTGGCACGCGCCTGGAGAGTGAGACCACGCGGTTCTTCGAACACGCGCCTGTACTCCCAACAGATCCTCCATTACTCGAAATTCGTGTGTCAGGAGGGTCAGGATAGAATTTTCCTTGGAAGGAAAGTTTCGGTAGGCGAGAGGTGCAAAACCGCTTGTGAAGCGTGTCCCCTAAGCTAACCGATTTTGCACCCAAAGTACTGGATACTTTAAACCAGCATACCTAAAATCCTACCCAGAAAATTTCCCCAGAAAACGCACCCTATAAACCGTGCTCCTAAATGGTTTTCTACTACAGACGATACCCTAACCTAAAGGCTTTTTCCCTTCATACCCACAAAAAACCAACGGAACAGTGCATGCGGTTACAGTAAATATTTACCTAGGCTACAGTGAAAAATAATTTCAAAACATGCACAGTCAGGAGACTTACAGAGTGTTCTGGTTTAGAAGAGGATGAAGGGATCGCCTGGGTTGGGGCTTCGTCGGAGTAGTTGATTCCAAAGCTTCAAGGGAGCCCTTGCACCTGAACTTCTTAAGTGCTGGGAACGGCGACCGGAAAGAAGAAGGTTTTTCTTTTGAAGATGAAGAAGAGAGAAGAAGAAGAAAAATTCTGAAAAATTTCAAATGAACGGGTGGCCCATGCGTAAGGTGGCCACCCCTTTTATATACGTGAAGGGCCACGTGAGATGGGCCATTGGATTGCCCTGATGTGGGATCCAAGGCTCTTCACTCGAAAGACGAAACGATGGATGAGTATAGGCTAGGCCATTTAATGCGGTTCTCGGAAGACGTACCGTCACCAACCACGATGTTCCACGTATTCAGCGCCTGCGTAGAATGTGGAATATGAAGAGTTCATCGGGAAGCCTAAAAGCCCCTACTGTGGCCCTATGCGACGTCGTGTACCACGAGCAGGGGCTTGGGGGGCAAATGTACGCCCTGATTTTCCCACGGGTTGTTAGCGAGCTGAGATACGGCCTAATCATGTCTACCACGTAGACATCCCCAAGACCGGAGCTGCCATCGTAAGATCCTGCCTCCTTAGCTCGAGGTAACCAAAGGGTTCGTCAAGATTACTTAAGGACCGAGTCTGGATTCTGAAGGCCACAGGTCGAGGGAAGCATCCAGCTCATGGTACGAGCTAGAGTTGGAGGCTGTGATCTTTTATAAAGTCAACCACGCAAGGTAAACGTGCATATATCAGACATCACGTGTCTGATATATTCCTGACTTCTCGGACACGCAGCATGAACGTGCGTATTCTGGCACCCACGACTGGGTTGGGCCGTGCGGCCCATTATCCCTCTTACCTATTGATCAGACCACACTTCATGTGTTAGGATTTAGGAATTAATCATGAATGTCACAGAATTGACATGATAGGTAAGAAGGTCATGGGATGACCTTCTTACCAACTCCCAGGTGCCCTCTCCTATAAATATGGAGACCCTGGGAATTGCAAGGGGTTGGATTCTATTGTGTAAGAAATACCCTGTAAAAGAATACCAAGCATATAGCAATAATATTGACTGGTGGAGTAGAAGGATTTTAACCTTTGAACCACCTAAAAAACGTGATTGTGTCACCAGTCCATTTACAAAGATCATTCATCTATTTCGGTTCATAGTTAAGCACTAATCCCTTCCTCTTATTTTCTTAATTACCTGTTGGCGAAGAACCGCGTCAACAGTGTGAATGCAGGAAAGTTCCTTGGATACCTAGTAACACAAAGGGGAATCAAGGCTAACCCATCACAGATAGAATCAATCCAAAGGATTCCTTCTCCAACGTGGATAAAAGACGTACAAAATTTAACTGGACCCATTGCAGCACTCAGCCGATTCATCTCGAAGTCTTCAGAATGATGTCACCTCTTTTTTAACACATTAAGGAAATCCAAGACCTTTGAATGGATGAAAAAATGCGAAGAAGTGCTAACCGAGTGGAAGCAGTACTTAACTCATCCACCTCTATTATCCAAACCAAAAGATCATGAGTTGTTGTTCGTCTATTTGGTTGTATCTGAAACAGCAATAAGCGCAGTTCTAATCAGAGAGGATGAAGGTAAACAACTCCCAATTTATTATGTAAGTAAATCCTTACTTGATGTAGAAACACGATACAGCCAATTGGAGAAGCTAGCACTAGCGCTCGTCCATGCAGCAAGAAAGCTACGCCCATACTTTCAATGCCACCCAATAATAGTACTGACTACATTCCCTCTCAAGACCATTTTGCACAAACCAGAGCTGCCAGACAGACTAACCAAATGGGCAATCAAACTCAGCAAGTACGACATATCATATAGACCACGAACCTGGTTGAAGTATCAGGTATTAGCTGATTTCATTGCCAATTTTACACCTAACAATCACATGCAGGAAAAAAAAGAACTCTACTACCTAACTGAGGGACAGTGAGCTAGCATTTGGAAACTCCACACAGACGGATCAAGTAACGTAAGAGGAATCAGACTCGGACTTGTTCTGATCTCTCCTCAGGGAGAATCAATCGAGTAATCAGTTAGATGCGGGTTTAAAGCTACAAACAATGAAGCAGAATATAAGGCGATGATTGCTGGACTTGAACTAGACAAAGCAATTAGAGTAAGACGGATCAATGTGTTCAGCAACTCGCAGCTAGTAGTCAACCAGATGCAAGGAAGCTACCAGGCTCGAGATGATAAAATGGCAGCATACCTTAATAAAGCCAAGGAGCTTCAATCTGGCTTTGACGAGTTCACCATCAGACAATGGCCTAGAGGAGAGAATAGTCATGCAGACGCTCTAGCCAACCTCAGGTCATCAATTCAGACAACCAACCATAAGGCAATCCCAATAGTCTATCTCCAGTGGCCAGCCATCTAGAAGGGCAAAGGAGAGCTGGTGTGTGACATCTCGACTAATCAAACATGGATGACTCCAATACTAGAATACTTGGAAAGAGACACGCTACCTGAAGACAAGAATGAGGCATGACGAATCAAAGCTCAGTTAGCCTGCTTTACCATCATACAAGGTAAACTCTATAAATGGTCATTCTCTAGTCCTTATCTAAGAAGTGTTAACCCTGTAGAGGCAAAATACATACTGATTGAGTTACATGAAGGAGAGTGCGGAAACCATTCCGGAGGGCGGAGTTTGGCACACCGAGCCCTAACCCAGGGGTACTACTGGGCGACCATGAGAGTTG
The DNA here is from genome assembly GCF_963169125.1 of Humulus lupulus. Classification (NCBI taxonomy): domain Eukaryota; kingdom Viridiplantae; phylum Streptophyta; class Magnoliopsida; order Rosales; family Cannabaceae; genus Humulus; species Humulus lupulus. The sequence continues at coordinate 161,210,993 of NC_084798.1, read as the reverse complement.
AATCCTCTGACTACGCAAAATGTTGTGATAAGTGCCAGAGGTTCGCTCAAGTGACTCATCAGTCTCCAGAACGCTTGGTCGCAATCACTTCCCCATGGCCCTTCATGAAATGAGGAATGGACATAGTTGGAAAGTTACCAATTGCACCAGGAAAAAAGGTCTATATGCTCGCTGTAATAGACTACTTCAGTAAATGGGTCGAGGTAGAATCCTACCATCAAGTGAGAGACAAAGAGGTAAAGAACTTAATCTGGAAAAATGTGATATGCCAATTCAGTGTACCGAAGGAGATCGTAACAGACAACGGATCTCAATTCATTAGCTCTGGCTTCCAACACTTCTGCATGTTTTGGAATATCAAGCTTAACTTCTCAACACCATGGTACCCCCATGCAAACGGACAAGCAGAGTCATCCAACAAGACAATCATGAATACTATCAAGAACCGCCTTGAGAAAGCAAAGGGGAAATGGGCAGATGAGCTGCCAGGAGTCCTATGGTCCTATCGAACCACAACCAAAACTTTAACGGGGGAGACACCATTTTCACTAGCCTACAAAATGGAAGCAGTCATCCCAACCAAGAGTGAAGTTCCAACAACAAGATACGAGTTGACAACTGACACAAAAACTTTGGAGAACATGTGTCATGAATTAGACACCATCGACGAGAAAAGAGAAAAATAACTCTTAAGAGTCTCAACCTACCAGCGAAGTATAGCCAGACATTACAACAAAAACATTCGCACTCGATCATTTGGAGTGGGAGATTGGGTATTATGGAGAGTGTTCCGAAACACGAAGAAAGTAGAAGTAGGTAAGCTCGCCCCGACTTGGGAAGGTCCCACCCTAGTCACTAAGGTAGTTGGACATGGAGTGTACAAGCTACGAGCCCAAGATGGACGGGACATGGGTAACAGTGAGAATGTTGTCCACCTAAAGCAGTATCATCCTTAACTCTACTCTGTCTCTTGTCATCTACTTTGATCACAGTCTTACGAGACTTTAATCCAAACTACATAATGACACTATCATGCAGGGAATCATAATTACATTTGGGCTTGATTCCTGCAAAGGGTATGTAGGCAGCTCTAAGGAGCGCAACCCCTTATCACAACAATTTTTTTATATACTACGAACAGATCAATAACAAGTCTAAGTATAAATCGACTACGTAACTTCATACATAGATTAGGGGGAATAAGATAATTACTACATAAGTGATACAACCAACTAGCATCTGATACAACAACTTATAGAATGCTAACATAAGCTACAACCAGACAAGATACAACAAAAAAATATGAGAACTAGAAAAAGTCTTGTGATTACAACAATACATAAGAAAAAGTCCATGCAACAACTAAAAATACATAAGATAGGATAAACTTAGTCATCCCCCAACAGAGAACTTGAACAAATGAGGAGTCAGTCATCCGCAGCTAGGTCATGAGTAGTCATGACGCCAAAAGAAGTGGCTAACTCTTAGGCTCGGGCCGTCTCTTCATTCCTCGTCTTCTCCAATTCCTCAAAGTTTGCGATGTACTTAGGAACATCCCAGCTATCAGTCTTACCATCCCGAAACTCACTGGCCATTACGCCACGACACTGGGTCTTAGCTTCCAGCCCAATCACTAACATCTGATTCTCCAACGAAGGTACCTCAGCTTTCAAAACATCAACTTGACCAAGAGTCACCCTCAACTTCCTTGGATTCTAGTTGAATCCTTAAGTCAGCTATAAGTTGATCAAACTCCTTCTTGGAATCTTTTAGCCGAACAACTTCACCTCAAAGATCATTTCTTGGACCTTTTACTTCCTTTAGAGCTGCAATTAAGGACTTAATCTTCCTCTTCAGCCAAATGATCCCCTGTAGAGCTATAAATGTGGGTCGGCCCGACCCGGCCCACATTTTCGTGCCTCCGAATAATTCGAGTCGGGCCCGTATTTAAATTTGTGTCAGGCAAGGCCGACCCATATTGGAAAAAGTAAGCCCAACACGGCCCATAGGCCCAGCCCATGTCGTGCCTTGCTCGTGCCATGTCAGGCCCAAATCGGGCTAGCCCACTTTCCTTATTGACCCACTTTCCTTATTTGGGCCCACTTTTAGGCCCATTTTATTATTGCCAAAAAATGTGAGGATGAGGAATTGAACCCTCCACCTCCTCTTTAACAATCAATGGACCCACCACCAATCCAAATATATTTCTTTGTTTAAATTATAGTTTGAGATAATTTTATATACTTGTCAACAATACTTTACACAAAATTATATCAAAGATAATTATTCGAATTTGAATACCTACTAATAAATGCTAAAAATTTTAACTCACAAATCTTAAAATCAATTAATATAATTATAAAATTATAAACATTGAGAAAAATAGTAGACTTTTATTATCATTTTAATTTATAGATAATTGACAAATAAAAATTTATTATCATTATTAATGTCAAAATATCAGGTTTTTAACTTGTCGTGCTTTCAGGAGAGTTTGTTCGTGCTTTCGGGCTTGTCGTGTCCTGCCGTGTTCAGGCCCATGTCATGCTGTGTCGTGTCGTGCCTGGCCCAAGCCCATATTTTTTCTTGTCGTGCCTCCCGGGCTCATGCTGGTTTCGTGCCGTGCTAGAAAGCCCAGCCCGTATTTACAGCTCTAATCCCCCGTAAACCCTGAAAAAAAAAAAAAGCAAAAACCTAAGACAACGTGAGATATCACCTAGTCAACACAAAAGAAACTAAGGGAAATATCCATACCGGGAACAAGTGGGAAACAGTAACTGACCCATCCAAACCAACTTGCTCCATTCTTTGATCATCTTTAGGTCACAATAGCTTGTCGATCTCTCCTAAGTGAGGCCCAATCTCACTATAAGAAGCAACATTAGAAGGGAATGAAAGGGCAACAGTGTCACTGAATGGGTCAGAAGACTCAACCTGCACAACCTTCTTCTTCTTTTTCATCTGAATCCGCGTCAAAACAGGAGGATCAGTAGGAGGCGCGACAACTTCCCTGTCAGCATCAGAGCTCCCAACGAATGATTTCTTCGCTTGGCGTAAACGTTCCAAGGCATTGGAACAAGTTTGAGGAAGCGTAAAGGGCCGAGATATAGCTAAGTCTACAAACAACCACTCTTTTGTCATCAACTCAGCCAACAAATTGGGATTATATCCCAAGACTTCCAATCTTCTATTGATAAACACAATACGAGGGTTATCAGGACTTTGGAGAAGAGGAATACCTTCAGGGAGTTGGTCAACAGAGCATCACAAAGAACTCTGACGGAGACTCGCTTCAGACAACAAATTACTCCACTCACGCTCCGGAATAGCAAGAATACTCTTGAGTCGACTAGAAGACTCTCTTGAATCCCAAAGGTACTCAGCTTGAAGTCTACCTGCAAAATAATATAAATATCAGCAAAAAAATTAAAAATATGCAAAGAAACGAATTAATAAGCAAGCATTAAAGACTCTCACGCAGGAGACCATGAACAAGGTATCCTACAATCAGCCGGTAACCCCAACGAGACGAAAGGGACGAAGAAGTAGCGATTCTTCCACCTCTTATCTCCAGACTTCAAACTAGTAATTAGAGGGGGATCATTCCCCCTAGCCATTAACTGGTACCTACCCTTGTCACATAGACGTGCCTTCAAATAATAAGCTCTCAATAAGTTAGCCACCTCAAACGTTATGTTGTGTCTCTCACAGAGGACTTCGAGAGACATCAAAACCCGCCATGAATTAGGCATTAGTTGTCCATGTGAAATATCATGATATTCACACAACTCAGCCACTAATCTGGGGATAGGAAATTGAAACCCTTCCCTAAAAGGAAGCTCATACAGACACACCCAACCAGGCAAGTGCCAGTCAGATCACTCTGCATTAGTAGGAGCATGCTGACTGATGGAATCAAGAATATCATAATAACAACGAAGATAAGGAAACTCACCTAAACTTATCAAAGACCTAGGATTGGAACTAAGCATACTACCGGAATCAGGCATACCACCATCGATAGTTTCATTATAATCTATTCCCCTTCTATTAGCACCACGTAAAGGATGACCGCCAATTCTACTACTGTAACTCGGTTGCAATCAACCATCTCAGCAGAACTCTGGAATTGAGAACTAAAAGCTTCTCCACTAAATGAACGAGATAGTTGAATGACTGAGTCAGCATGAATATCACACCTACTGGTAGACATAATGAGTTGATTACCTAAAGCAAAACAATAACTAAGTTTTGAAAGAGCATAGAAAAGACATGAAGAACATTCAACAAGACACACAAGTAAGAACCACCAAACGACTCATCAATTAGTCAGACAGACCATTCATTAAGGCACAATTAAGAAAAAAACAAGTAATCAACAATCAGTCAGACAGACAAACCTAACATCAATGATATACAAGGCAAATATTTCGTATTAATCAGACAAACAGACTATTATGCCAATTAAATGACAACATGACCAGTCAATCAGTCTTAAAGGACTTTTAAAGCAAGATATGCCTATTGAATAAATTAAGACTCTACTAGTCAGTTAGACACACCCCTCAATCAGAAGAGAGAAATATATAGATCAGACATACATGAATCAGATGCGCATACATGAGGAATACTATCCTAAAGTAACTAAAACAACTAAAGTGCATTTATCATCACTACAAAAAGATCAAACACAAACGGAAAATCTATAGGATCAAACAGAAATAATAGTTCAAATTACCTAAACCAACACGAAGAACATCCATAAGAACATTCTAAGGAAAACAAAATGGAAAAAACTTACCTCTTGAGAGCTCTTCCACTTCACACCTTGCACCTCCCCGTCCAAGCCTTCTTCAAATGAATGCATGGATGAAAAAAAAACTCCCCTTATATAGGCATATAACTCCACCAGATGGGTGCCAAGTGTCAACCATCAGGAGGCCCTACCCAAGGGTACTCAAATTTCCCTAGGAAACACCTCAAGAGAGTTAAAGACAAGTGGAGTCCATGAGAAATAGGCCACTTGGCCACCAACCAGGCCTCTCGGCCATCAAGGCGAGCCACTCTGCCATCTTGACGGAGCACTCAGCCAACTTGCCCACGCCACTCGACCGTCTAAGCAGGCCACTAAGCCACCTCTGAGAAGCACTCGCCCACCTCGATAGAGCACTCGGTCGTCTAAGCAGGCCGCCTCAGAGGAGCACTCGGCCACCTCGACAGAGCACTCAGCCAGCTCACCCAGGCCACCCGACCACTCGGCCCAACCGTCCATTTGGCCACTCTGCCACTCGGCCTAACCGACCACTCGGCCACCTAGCCACTCAGCCACTAGGCCACTAGGCTACTCGGACACTCGCCCCACTTGGCCAAGTAGCGTTAAGGTCTCGTGGTGCTTACAATTCAACATTTTAGACTCTCTAGCTAGAGTGAATTCTAACTAGAGAGTGAGGGACAAACTGTAGTGGGCAAAATTTGTCTACAATAACGTCCAACTAGTAAGCCAAACTAGCTCGCCAAGCCCAATAAGCCCGTAACGCCCCAAACCAATGTAAATGGGCTCGCGTATATTGAATAAGCCATCCAAATGGGCCAGGTGGTACAGAGGCTCGAGTCCGAGTGCATTCAGTTAGCCAGGGACGTTGAAGATGTCAAAATACACGCTCCTCTTCCCATGAAAATCGGAGGGGAACCTCTGATAACGGGTGAGATAGACGAAAGGAGAATGGAAAGAAGAGAACGACTGTAAAGAAGACCCTTAGGGGATGAGAAGGGGGCATCTGATAATCATCTTTACTCTCTTACTGAAACGAGGCTACTCTCTCTAAGCGTTCCAGTCAAACAAGTCAAATCAGTTAGCCTTATCTGGCCTTACCGGGCTTGACCCAGTCGTTGAGTTCCACTGTCGTCTCCATCGTCACTCTGACCATCTTGCTACTCATCCATCCATCATTATATCATTATTTTCGTTATAGTTTTATTAATTTCAATTAGATTTCCTTACAACCCGACTAACTTGAGCGTCAGAGTCCCTTTGGTTGACACCCCACCGGTGCTCCCAATTGAACTCTAGTCTCTCTCTTTGTTCTTAACAGGTTGCTGGTGCCCGTCTAATTAATTGTAGGAAATCACATATACAACTATAAAAATACACAAAAATCTATAGAATTAAAATAAACCTAATAAATTAAAAATTGCTTAAAAACTTATTAAAAATTAAAGAACTAAGCAATAATTAGCATATAAAATGTGACAAAATAACTCTATATTGTAGAGTTATCACTAAGTCTTCACGAAAGCTAATTAAGTCCCATGGAGCTTGCTTCCAGCTCCACGAGAGGTAGGCCTTGCCATCAGTCACAGTTCACCACCATCGGAGGAGTGTGTCCTCGTAAGAATGCTACTTCCCGTGGACCATGTTCCATATTATTGTTCCATATCTTAGTACAAGACCATTTCTTCGATTCATGTCATCCAAGTCTGCAAAAATCATCCTCCAGACATGGAGTAAAGTTGTCAGGTGTCACGCACAGTGACCTTGGACCACAAGCAGTCACCTGACACTTACTGTTACACAGATCATGGTATCGATCCCGTTCAAGCAACAAGCATACGTCTCACGACGTCATCTGACATGGGAAAATGTGCTGCTACCCTCCTGACACTATCAAGAGCATGTTGCCCAATAAAGTAGTGGGCTGGTACCTCGTATTGGACCCACTGAGATACATAGGGGCAAACCAACACCTTAATTAGATGAATTTATCATTTATTGTACATTTAAGTCCCCATTAAGGGAGAACAATTGTAATTAACCCGTATTATGGAATTAATTGCCCTCAGACATCTATAAATAGGACTAAGGCACAATTTGTAAATGATCCCGAATTTCATATCTTATTTTTAGAGCACGCCAAAACGCTGCCTGGAACCCTCCATGGAAGCTTGACATTTGCACGCTTTTAACATCCTAAATACAAGTTACTCATGGACTAGGGTAAATTCATAACTTGAATCATGTAAAATCTCGTGTCTCAACTTCTATTTCCTTAAGCTTTGTTTTAATTAGATTTTAGTGAAATTGCTAGTCAACACTACTTTTTTTTGTTTGCATTTTTTTCCCCTTCCTTTTTTTCCTTCCACTTATTTTTTCTTCATTTTTTTCCTTCCATGTTTTCTTCTTTTTTCTCTCATCGTTTTTCAAGTTATTCTCTTCTCCTTCCATTCCCTTTTTTCTTTTTTATTTCCTTCATTTTTTCTTTGATATATATTTTAATAATACATAATTATTTTATTATTTATCATTATTTATTTTTATTTTGTATTCTATTAACTTTTCAGCCTTTTCTTTTGACATTGTATTTTTTAGATCATGTTTTTTTAAGGGTTTATACTTTTTTGGACCCTGTGTTTTTTCTCATTACCTGTTTGGACCCTATGTTTTGATAAATTACTTTTTGGATCCTATGTTTTGTAAAATGGTTAAAATAGAACCTTAAATCCGATTTTGGTCAATGTTTTCTCAACTAAAATTACAAATAATTTACCAAACTAACAATTCAGAATAAAAATAAAATCATTCTGCTTAAAATTTTTGTTATATTCAATTTTTTCTTCATCAAAATTGAGTTTAGGGTTCTATTTTAACCATTTTATAAAACATAGGGTCCAAAAAGTAATTTTTCAAAATACAGGGTCTAAACAGGTAATGGGACAAAACACAGGGTCCAAAAAGGTATAAACCTTTTTTTTAATTTTAGGTTACTTGATAGATTACCATTTACTTTTTACATTTTTATATCACAATTTTACATTTTACATTTCCTGGTGACTTGATAGATTACATTTTACATTTTTATATCACTTTTTTCTTTCTAAATTAGTATGTTTCCATCAAAATAACTCATTACTATCTTATAGGTAACCAGTTACCTATATTATAAGTAACTGATTACCATCAGGATCTTAGGGGTAACCCGTTACCTATATTATAATTAATCGGTTACCACCAGGATAACTTGTTACTATCTTAGGGGTAACTAGTTACCGATATTATGCTATCTGGTTATCACATACTTAAATTTATCCTTATATATCCTAGCTACCTTGCAAGATAACATCCCACATAGTCATGCACGTTGTTAGCTACGAACTCATCAACTAATCTGTCAACTTGAAGGATATTGTATATATCCTAATAAAACACAAAATATTGCTCATTAGCAGAACATTCAAAAGAGTTCATTACATAATGCAAAAATCGATTTCCCATCAATAGGCCTTTGCATAATCTTTTGATTAATCTATGTATTTTTTTAAAGGTGTATACTCATGCTTCATAAAATTAAAATTGATGATATTTAACTATTTCGCTCTTGCAAATAATTTCAACGCCATTGGTTGGGGATCCAAGCAAGGCCCTTAAGTAGAATTCTTGTAAAGCTCATACAACTTAATCTTCTCATCATTATCAAGAGCTAAAACTATATCTACATTGCTAGAAGACCCAACTAACCCATTGAAGGACCGAACAACCTCTCCAACTCAATTATTTCTACTTCCACCTATTAAAAGAAAGATAAAGAAAAGATGAAGGAATAAAAGAAAAAAGAAAATGAAAGGAAAATATAAAAGATAAATAAAAAGATACCTAACCCAAACCTAAAAGAAAAAAGTTACGTAGAGTAAATTTTTTTTTAAAAAAATGATTCCAAAAAATTAAATAGACTAAAAAAATAATGCCCAGAGTTAAAAAGAAACAAGAGAAAGAAAGAAAATTATTCTAAAAAAATGGAAAAAATAATTTGCACTGTAAAAAAAAAATTGTGAAGACTGTAAGACAAAAAATAAAATTAAAATATAAAATAAAATAACTATATAATATAACAATAATAATACGTACAGTAAAAAAAACTAAACCATATGATTCTAAAAAATTATAGTAATAAGTCATGTGTACGGATGAGAGTTAAGCACAATCATCCTCTTTATTTCACTATCTATATTGATGAGGTGGCAGCCTATATAAGCTATATTTCCTATTCTTTATTTTTCTAAAATTTTCTCATTTTAATTAAATTTTTCATTAATTTATAGTCACTTACTTGTCTTATATATATTTTATTTCATGTTTTATATTATTATTAGAATGGAAAAAGTTATTCTTATACGTAGCAGTTGCTATTTCATTAATTTTTCGGTTTTAAATATGTAATATGTTTTATATTATTACAGTATGTTATTCTGTATTATAATAATTACAATTAATTAAAAGATGTTATAATTGATTTGTAAAAATAGAAAAACCTCTTCATGTACACAGCAATTACTTTTTAATTAATGTTTTCTCATTTTATTTAATTTTTTCATTAATTTATAGTCACTTAATAGTCTTATATCTAATGTTCCAGTTTTATACATATAGTTTGTTTTTATATTATTTCAGCATATATATTATTCTCGATAATAATAATTAATTACGATTAATCAAAAGATGTAACTGTTGATTTGTCAAAAAAAATTGCTCCTAACCTTTCATTTTAAAGGTCCTCCAACTCCAACTGATATATATATATAGGGAGCGACTACAACGCATCCCATTTTTTTGCAACACCGGTGGATTCTTTTTCTATTTCGGCACCTAAATAGTTATAATCTCAAATTTTTTTATATGATGGTGTACATTTTAGCTATCTAGAACATCCTACAAATTTTTAAGAAATTCTGAATAAATTATGGTACCGAAACAGAGTCTAAACTGTCTGTTGCACGTGTGCCTGTGTTTTTTGTGTACGCGTGTAAAATTTGACAGTTTGAACTCTGTTTTCGGCTTCGTAAACTATTCAGAATTTTTTGAAAATTTGCAAAATATTTTAAATACATACAATGTACACCATCATATAAAAAATTTTGAGATTATATCTATCCAAGTACTGAAAATAGAAAATGATGCACTCGTGTTGTAAAAAAAATATATGTTATAATCGCTCCATATATATATATATAATGCTCACTTTAAGGTATGCAAAGTTCCATTAGCAATAAGAACCAAGGTGCCAAGAAATTGGCAGCACATCTACCTGTACGTAGAGATCATTTTATATCATGTTATTTCTTTTATATTATGCTTCTTCTTTATTCAAGATTAATATTTATATCTTTTGACTTTATTGGTTTATTATTATTTATCGAGTTTTTTGGAAACTATAAATATATTAAGAGATGAAAGCTAGAAAGAAAGGCTAAGAAATAAATAAAATTACAATTTTTATGTGGTTGTGGCGTTAATGAGCCTTAGTTCACGAGTCACTAGTATTAGGCTTTAGAGAGTTTTGACAATGGAGATTTTCTGCAAGTTCAGCAACATTTTTGCTTACAAGATAAAATCAGGGATCCTCGCTACAATGCACAACTGACCCTATTTATAGGCAGTCATGTCACTTGAGAAGGCCCTCATAATAGAGTCAACTCCAAGGCTCTTTTAACACAGACTGGCCCAGAGAGAAGAGAAGGCTCATACTGAAGCAGGCATGTTCGGGGTCTGGAGCATAGGCCATATCAGTGCGGGAGCTACTCTCCCGCTCCACAACTATTTCGCGCGATTCCTCAAGTTCGTGGGGATCAAGCTTTTTTAGCTTCTGCCCCAAGCTTATAAATTTCTTGCAGGATGGAGCATATTCTGTGCTTCGAAGGAGATCGCGACACCCACCCCCGCGGAGGTACTGTACTTTTAGAAGCTGGAGCCGCATCTAAAATCCAAAGACAAGATGCGAGACGAGTTTTCTAAGTTGAAGGCCTGTGGCATTATTCCGACTCCATTAAGCACATGGAAACATCCCCCGGATGTTAGGCACTACTGGTTCATGACAACCAGAGTCCTCTTAAATAAGAACCCGACCCTAATGCTGGACTTTCAGCGCGTGGGTAAGTCGTCCTTCTTCATTCTTCATCTAGCCCTTTGTTTAGTTTATTGGAAACTCGCGTTCCTGTGAACAGATCCATACGCTAAAACTCGGTTCATTAAGTCGATCCTGGATCGAGAAAAGTATTGTGCCACCCTTAGTGCCGAGGAGCTGGATGTGCAAGGCTTCGTGACCACAGAGAACCCCCGGCTGGTCAAGTTGATTGCTGCCCACCAATCAATAGATGCCCCCAGCTTCTGGGGGATACAATGCAAGAGGGATCATGCTCTGAGAGAGGAGTTGGCCCTTATTCACATCGAGGCAGTGGAGGCCGCAATCAAGGCGGACGCGGAGAAAAAGAAAATGGAGTAGGCGTGCCATGAGGAGTGGGCCAAATCAAAGGAATTGGATGCCCTTCTTGAGGGGAGGCAGCCCAACACTGGAGCTCCCGGGCCTAGCATTTCGAGGCAAGGTAAAATGCCTCTGTTCTTAACTTACTCCCCTCATATTGAGGGCTTAGTTAGGAATAGGCAATAATACCTAGATTATTTGATCGAGAGTGTTAGCGACGTGGGGCTTTCTTGCCCCATTGATGTAGACACGCTGACCCTCATGTACTCGTCCTAGTTCCTTCAGTATGGTAGCTTTTTGGACCCAGATGACATGGGGGACCAAACTCATATTGAGGGCTTAGTTAGGAGTAGGCAACAATATCGAGATTATTTGATCGGGATTGTTAGCACCGTGGGGCTTCCTTGCCCCATTGCTGTAGACATGCTGACCCTCATGTACTCGTCTTAGTTCCTTCAGTACGACAGCTTTTTGGACCCAGATGACATGGGGGACCAAATTCATTCTTTTGCACTAGAAAAGTTAATCATGCTCATTCCATGGATGAGGTTTTGTTCCGATGGACTTTAGTGCATGTTTCCATTATTTTTGTCTGTCACCCCCATTCCTTTGTTACTAATCCGTTTTTTATTCCTATCTTAGGTGACTCGGACATGTCGAATCTTGTGGCCAAGATGAAAGAAATGATCGAGGTTAGGGATGTTGCGGCCAAGGCCTCAGCAAAGAAAGCCGCCAAGGGCCCGACTAAGAAGAAAATAATCGAGCTAATACTCGGGGACTCACAACCGAACTTGGGAGCTTTCGAGGGAGTTCAAGCTGTAGCATTGGTCCCGGTGGTGTGGACTGAGTAGCGTCCATCCCCACATGCTCCTCTCCAGGTCATTAATTTGGAGCAGAAGCCTTCTGAAGGAGGTGGGAGGAGTAAAAGGAAAAAGAACTCTATCGTCGGGGAGTCCTCGAGCAGGCCAAGAAGGCCAAGACCAAGGATTTCTCCCTGGCCTAGGAGCATTCCTCTGGTGAGAGCCTTGTTATTAAAACAGAGCTCCCGGATGCTCCCGAGATTCCCGTCAACCCGGCTTTTCCTGGGGAAGAGGATTCAATCATCCTAGAGGAGAGGATGAAGATGGTGACCCGAGCCTGGGATGAGGGGCACGATAAACGGGATGAGGTAGCCTTGGTCTTTCTCCTCTTCCGAAAGATGGAGTTTTCTAAACGTCTGAAGGCCTTCAACGGCCCTAAGCAGATTGTGGATCGCCTGGCAGTCGAGATGGGTTTTTGACCTATGTTGGGGCAGTACACGGCCCCGCTTGCTGCGGACCTACTGGCCTAAGTGGGGGCTACAATGTCCACCCTTCAACTTAAACGCTATGCCACCTTGGCAAGCAAAGAAGCGCTCTTCGTCTCCCAGGCCATCCGTCATCAATCCAATGTGGTAAGCCACTTATCTATTTTGTTTCTTTAATATTGTTGTCCTTTTGTGTTTTCTAACTTTGCTTTGTTCAAGGTGCCCTACTGGCTCACATGAACACGAAACTGGTGGCAGAGCTGGCAATGAGGTTGGAGACGACCCAAATGGAGCGGAAGGGGGCTGTCAATTAACGTGAAGCTGCCAGGGAATCCCTCGCCAAGGAGGTTTCCCAGGTCCAGTCTGAGCATGAGGAGGCTCTGTCCCGGATTTGAGCTGAGAATGAAGAGGCTCTGTCCTGTAGAGGTGCTGAACACAAGAAATTGGTCGAGAATCTAGAGGTAGAGTTGCCCCGGAGAGATGTCGAACACAAGGCACTCTTGGAGGCGGCTGAGGCCCAACTTTGCCAGGGTTGGGAAAAGGTAGTGTCTCTCGGGGCACAAAACCAGGCTTTGGAGGCCATGGCCCAGCTAGAGATGAAGCGGAGCGAGGAGGCTCGCAAGGAGAAGGAGTAAGCAGACGAATTGTTGGTGGCCGCTTTTGATGAGGTCGTTTACATGGCATGGCTCCAAGATAAGAATATGAATCTCCTCCTCTATCTGGATCCGGCTGGGAAAATGGCTGAGTTTGAAGCCAAGGAAAAGGAGGATGCGGTGCTTCTTGCTAGGGATCAGCAAGACGAGAACGCTCCACACATCCTGGACAAGAACAAAGCCCAGGCCTGAGCCTTTGTACTTTAATTTGGAGCTCCCTCTTTCCTTTTCTTTGTTTTTCTAAACATATTATTTTTTATGGGTGCAAGTGCGTCTAAGACAATTGCTTATCAATCCGTATTGTTATTATATTGGTTTTTGTTTTTACACAATGGTTCCCGCTTTATATTCATTTATTTTTCTCAAAAATTCATAAAGTGTTTTACCACTATGCATGAATTGAGATTAAATGTGGAGTCCTGGTTCCAATGGCCAGGACCATTACAGGAACCCAAAGTTCCGGTCTCGGCAGCCTGGGCCGTTTTGGACTTACCAAATATAACTTAATTGGTTTATCCCGACTTTATGGTTCAGGTTCCAACACCCTGGACCGTTATGGATTTCTCAGATATGACTCAATTAATTAACTTATTTCAAACCTGAGGCTCATGTTCCAACGGCCTGGACCATTAAGGAGTTATCAACTGTCATCTGCTTAATCTGTCCCGATTCTAATGCTTAGGTTCTAACAGTCTAGACCATTAAAATTATGACTTAGGTAGAAATTTGAGTATTATCTTATCTTGAACCTGAGGTTCAGGTTCCAACAGCCTGGACCATTTACAAGACCAAATTTAATCAATCTAAACCTAAGATTCAAGTTCCAGCAGTTCTGGATCGTTATAAGGAAAACATGAATAAGGATTGGGATATCTTGGACCATGTTACGTCTAGACTAATCTTTTGGGAGTTGGGTTTTGAACCCCCCAGAAAATATGAATCCAAGTTAGGATTGGGCTTTGAGCCTTGCATCCTCTTTCGGGAGTTGGGTTTTGAACCCGTCAGACAATATGGGTTTGGGTTAGGACTGGGCTTTGAGCCTTGCGTCCTTTGTTGTTGGGAGTTGGGTTTTGAACCCCTAGTCTACAAGAGTCTGGATCAGGACTAAGCTCTAAGCTTTACATCCTTTTTTGTTTTAATCATGGACTTGTATAGATTGTGCTACCCCCCAAGTGACCAAAGAGTGTAGTCTTAGGTCACTTGTTCGTGTAAAAATTAAAGAGTGACGTGAACTTTTTCTTTTCTTAAAACATTTATTATGGTGTTTTGTCCACACCATTATGATTGAAAAATAAATGGCCCTGGGGCATACATTACTTCAAATAAAAAAATGTTAGAAAGAGCAGAATTAGATCCTCCCAACTACTGATAGTACCAGCGGAGGTGTTCTGCGTTCCAGGCCCTTGGGCCCTCTATTACGTCTAGCCGCTTTAAGCCGCTTTACGTCTAGCCGCTTTAACCCGGACATACTTCATTTTAGATCTCATAGGGTTTTTCCCAATTTGGTCCTAGAACCCCTACTCCCTGATCTTGAGATACAGAAAAGACTCTTCACAGGACTAGATTGCTGATTCCGAACCTCTGACTCTTAACTTTTGAGTTAAAGTGTCTTGCGATCTTTACCTGATACACCTTCAGCTGCACTTGTGATTCTTCTCGGATCTCTTTGATGAGATCTAGGGATTCTTAGAGTAAGAGTGGTACTGGATGAGATCATACGTATCTCGTCTGTGAGATGGGACCACCATTTCTACTGGGATGACTACTTCGCATCCGCACACCATTGAATAGGAAGTATGTTTGGTAAATGTTCTTTCTGTGGTTCGGTACGTCCATAGGATGTGGGGAAACTCTTCCGACCACTTGCTCTTGTAGGCTTGTAGCTTTTTCTTTAATTTCCCCTTCAAAATCTTTTTCGTGACCTATGTTTTCCCGTTTGCTTGAGGTCTTGCGACTGCGGAGAAGCTTTTGATGATGCCATGTCTTTCACAGAAGTCAGTGAAGTGGACGCTATCAAATTGCTTCCCGTTATTGGACACAATTTTGTGAGTGAGGCCGTATCGGCACACAATGTTGTTGATGATGAAGTTTAGGACCTTTTCGGAAGTGATGGTGCTCATTGGTTCCGCCTCGACCCACTTGGTGTAATAGTCAACGGCTACGATGGCGTATTTTACTTCGTCCTTTTTGGTCGGGAGGGATCCTAACAAATAAATTCCCCAAACTTCAAAAGGTCAGGGACTGGTCATCAGGGCTATCTCTGTTGGAGGGGCTCACAAGATCTTCGCATACCTTTGGCATTGTTCACACTTGCTGATGTAATCTACACAGTCCTTCTTCATTGTTGGCTAGAAATATACTTGCCTGAGGATCTTCTTGGACAACCTGAGTTCGGATGTGTGATCTTCGCAAATGCCTTCGTGCACTTCATGCATGCTTGAGCTCATTTCGGTTCCGGATTTGCATTTGAGATAGGCCATGGATAACCCCCTGCGATGGAGTTTGTTGTCCATCGTAACGTATCTGGGAGCTTGGTATTGAAGCTTTCTAGCAGCGGCCCTATCCGCGGGCAATTCCCTAGTGATTAGATACTGGATGAGAGGGCCCATATAGGACGTAGTGTAATCGATGGTGTTGATGATTGCGGGAGCTTGAATACTGGGTGCAAATAGATGGTCGATGGGGACTACCCTGGAGAGTTCTACTTCAACATCCATTGCCAATTTGTCTTATGTGTCTACAAATTTGTTCCCTGGGGATCTAGCGGATGAGTATCTTTTAAAATATTGGAGTAACTCCTGGGTTCTAGGCACGTAAGTGGCCATCTTCTCCCTCTTCGTTTGGTATTCTCCCAAAATTTTCCTAACCACTAGCTATGCCCCTACCTCCCGGGCCAAGCGTAATCTAGCAAGCATGGCCTCATGCTCAGCCTCGTTATTCGACGCTTCAAACTAGAAGCATAGGGCACTTTGCAACTGGTGACCTTGAGGGGATATTAGGATGATAGTGGCCCCAGCCCCATTCTCATTGGAGGCTCAGTCCACGAAGATCTTCCAAAAGGGCATTACAAGGTTAATAGGTTCTTCGTCCTTAGTTATCCCAGTGCATTCCAGGATGAAGTCAGCCAGGGCCTGTCCCTTGATGGAGATTCTAGGGACATAGGTGATATCGAACTGGCTCAGCTCCATGGCCCACTTCAAAAGTCTTCCCGATGACTCAGGTTTCTGTAATACTTGTCGTAAGGGATGGTTCGTCAATACCCTGATGGCATGGGCCTGAAAGTAAGGTCTTAACTTCTTGGAGGCAGTCAGTAAGAAAAATGTCATTTTCTCGATTAAAGGGTATCTGGACTCCGTGCCCAACATCCTTTTGCTTACGTAATAGACTGAGAATTGGACCTTTCCGTCTTCTCACACTAATGTGGCACTGATGGCGTGTTTTGACATTGCCAAATATAGGTACAGCGGTTCCCCATCCACTTGTTTCAACAAGATTGGCGCTTGGGCCAGATGCTCCTTCAACTTTTGGAACACCCTCCGTGTTGGCTGTGGTGGTGGGATTGGATCAGTGTTTTTGCTTTCGAGAGGCTCTTTGCGGAACACGAAGATTGGTTGGGCAGAGACTTGATAACATTTATGGGCGCTCTTTTGATTTCCCCATACAGTTCCCACTTCGCCATTATCACACGGGAACTTCATGCATAGATGGTGGATGGAGGTGATGGCGTTGAAGTCAGCTAGAGCAGGGCGCCTGAAGATCACATTGTACGTAGTGGGGCAATCCACCACAACGAAGGTTCAGAACTTGAATGAGTTCTGAACCTCATTCCCCAACGTCATGGGGAGTTGAATCTTGCCCATCAGAAGCAACAAATCCCCATTGAAGTCGTAGATCTGCATAGGGCAGGAGGCTATGTCTGCCTCTGTTAGCCCAATCGCCGTGAAGGCTGGCTTGAATAGGACATTGACGGATCTCCCATCGTCCACCAACACTCAGGATACTCGTTTGTTGGCAATTTGGGCCTCAATGAACAAGGGGTCGTGATGCGAGAAATGAACATTCCGAGCATTTTCCTCCGTGAACATTATGGGCAGGTTCATCAACTTTGGCCAATGGGCAGAGTCTAGGCCAATGCGCACATCTCGTGGTCGTGATCGAGCTCGCAAGAGCGGGCCTCCGAATATGGTGGCCACATGGCCATCTACTCGGGGAGGCACGATTCCTAGAGGATATGGAATTCTGGGCCCGGGAGCCATAGGACCTCCAAGCGAGTGCACTATTGGGGCCCTCTTAGGGGCCTGTGCTCCCAATCCTAGAGCATACCCTCCCTAAGGAGTTCGGTATTGCCCTTGCGCGCTCTGGGCCAAAGATTGTTCGGGAGCTGCCAGCAGTCCCGGAACTCCTGTTGGCATTCTGACCCACTGGTGGAGATGTCCCTATTTGATCAAATTCTCGATCTTGTCCTTCAGCTGATGACATTCTTTAGTTGTGTGGCCCACGTCCTTATGGTAGGCACACCTTTTGCTGGTGTCCCTCGCGATCTTTCCCCCTTTAAACATGGGGCTTGGTTTCTGGTAATAGACTATGTTGCCAGTTGTAAGGTAGATGTTTTCCCAAGTATTTACCAAGTTTTTATACTCCGTATACTGGAGTTCGTACCCCCTCTTTCCCTTCTTCGTGGGCTCGGACAGGTTCTGACTTTTGCCAAATCTTTTTCTCGGGTTGATGGTCACCTCAACCGCTCTGGTCTGGGACGGTTGGGCACCTCCAGAAGCGGCACTATACCTAGTTGGTGCTACTCCGTACCCGGAGACAGGGGCTGATGGAACTGGAGCATATCCTGATGAAGTAGGTCCATAGACGGTTGGGGTCATGAACGACATTCCGAGGGATCCAGCGGATCCAAACACCACTAGAGGTGCCGGATAAGGTTTGCTGGGTACTGCCCTCCATACCGGGGAAGGGTTTGTGTTGTTGACTAGGGTGCTGGCTGCCATCCGAAGGCCTGGATTCGAGCCTCTTCCCAGTTGATGAAGCCTTGTGCTCTCCTTATAAATTCTTTGAGGGTGGCTGCCTTGCTGCGTTGCATGTCTTTCCAGAGAAGGGATCTAGCTCTAATTCAGAATTGGAGAGCTACCAGGCGTTGTCCATCAATCAACTTAGTCTTTGAGGCTTCCTCTGTGAAGCGTTAAATGTAATCCCTAAGGGTTTAAGTAGGATGTTGCCTGATATTTGCCATCGCACTGACTTCCATGTCCAATTTTTGGGCGGTCACAAATTGTTTACGGAAAGCTGATTGCAATCCGGACCAAGACTAGATTGATCCCATCTTGAGCCTTTTCCACCACTCTTCACACAAATCTGTCTAGCGTGACCGAGAAGCACATGCATTTTCCGTTGTCGCAGACATGGGCTACAGTCATCATACGATTGTAGTGGGACAAATGATCTCTGGGGTCAGTGTTTTTGGTGTTGGCAGGTATGTCCGACATCTTGAACCCTTTGGGAAACACAACGTCTAGGATGTGTTTGGCGCATGGCTCTTTCTCCTCATCTTCAAAATCGGAACCTCTGCCTTCTTGTTTCTGGACTAAGTGGTATGTGACCTTTTTTAGAGCGGATAACTGTTCCATGAACTGTCTCTCCATTCCATCGTCTAGGGGAACTCTTTCGTTCCTCCTGTCGTTGAGGTTGCTCCTCAAGTCACCTCCTCGAGGATGAATCTTTTCTTTCTGGGCCCGCTCCTTGGTGGAGTTAAGGCCGTCTCGTAAATCCACTCGGGATGTATCATCTCCCGAACTGACCATTTCCAAGTCCTCTCCACGTCTAAGCCCTCTGTGATCCTTGTTCACGAAAGTGTTGGGATAGAAGTGTCTTCCTTGACCATCCGGTCTGAGGACATTCTGGGGCTTAGTACCCTGCGGGTGCTTCCCTTCGGATGATTCCATCCTGGGACAGGATTCATCCATTCTTTCCTAGGGAATTGCCTTGGGTTAGCCCTAGTTTTTGGAGCAAGAAAAGCTTTCTTGTGGGGGTTTGCTTTTTCGATGGGATCAACCACTTTGTCTTTCCCTTTTTCTTTATCTAGGTTTGATGGACTGGCTATGGGAAGTGGTGATCGTCCTAGAGGAGGAATAGGAGGTTGCGTTTTGATGCAATTTCAATGCTTTTTTTATGGTGTTTCGATGCAAAATCGATGGTGTTTTGATGCTTTTGTGATGCAATCATGAAAACTTATTTTTTGATGAAAATGATGTTTTTTCGATGCAAAATCGATGGTGTTTCGATGTTGTTGTGATGCAATCATGAAAACTTATTTTTTGTCCAAAACGATTCTTTTTCGATGCAATTTCGATGCTCTGCACTGAAATTTGACGAAAACTTTGGAGATTCATATTTTTTCATTCAAATGTCGGTTTCAAATGATTTTTTTTAAAATTTTGGTATTTTTTCAAGATCTACAAGATTAGAATGATAGAGAAAGTGAGAGAGTGAGAGAATGAGAGATGTTAGAGAGAGAAAGTTCGGATTGAGAGAGAAAATGAGTGTTTGAATGTTAGGGGTATTTTTATCTAAAAAATTGAAATTGTCATATATTTGAGATAGTAACTTATGTTGACATATTAAAAAAATTTACTAAATTATCATGCATATAACATGAAATTTCCCTAAAATATTAAAGCAGTAACACACCCAATATTATCATGATATTAATAGATGTACAAAGTGAAGTCACAAAATATATACATATAGAAAATGTCACCTGCTATACTAAATAATCTATATCTATATATTTATATAAATTAGAGCTCTAAAGAGATAATGTGTCACTCAAAAATTAATCCAAAGTACTCATTCTACTTTCTTATTTTTTCACATTTTTTATTTCTTCTTTTTCAAATTTATGATTATTAGTTAATAAAAATTAAAATATCTAATTATATCTATATAATTAGTAACATTTGAAATTCTCTCAAGAAATAAGTAAATAATAATAATGATAATAAACGGAAAAATCTCTTAACTCCTTAGCAAGATAACAAAGAAAATTCGGAGATTCCTAAGAGAGTTGGGAACTCAAAGATCATAGGGAAGTTAGTGGTGACTGATTCAGCTAAAATACAGAATGCTTTCAATGTTCATCAGGAACAGGGTAAAGGAGAGAAAAAAGGGAAATAAACTCATTCAAAGGTTGATGGACTGCTCCAATATAATTAGTTGGAATGTTAGGGGTATGAATAAGAGGGATAAGCAGTGTGATATCCTGAGTCTCTTGAAGATGAATAAAGTTGGGATTGGTGCCTTATTAGAGAATAAATTGAAGAAGGATAAAGTTAATGATATGATGGCTAAGTTGTTCCTTGGCTGGGATTATTACTGCAAAAATGTCACAGAAGGAAGAATATTAGTTATTTGGCAGAAGTCTTTTATCAAAGTTCAGGTCCTGATGGAACACTAGCAGTTTGTTCACTGCTTGGTTAAATTAACAGGTATGCAGATGGTTTTCTTTGTCACTTTTGTGTATGGCCTAAACACCATTGATGAGAGATTGGAGATGTGGAAGGGTCTTTCTTATACACCTTTACTTGTAAAGCCTTGGCTGATTGTAGGAGACTTCAATGCTGTTTTTAACTTTGATGACAAAGCTAGTGGGAAGATAATAAGTGCTGCTGAGCTTCTTGACTCTACTGCCTGGCTAGCTCAAATTCAGATGGCTGCTCTCAAGAGCATTGGCTCTAAATATACCTAGTCCAATAAGCAGGATGGAGGGGATAGGGTATACTCGAAGATTGATCATGCTTTTACTAATGAAGATTAGGTGGATGAATTGCCTAACACTATTGTTGAATTCCAATGGGATGCACTGTTATTGCCTAATTAAAACTCACAAACATGGAAATTTGGGCACAAAACCATTTAGATTTTTTAATCTTTGGATTGCTCACAGAGGGTTCAAGGATGTTGTTAAGGGTAACTGGAACAAACCTATGGCAGTGAGGGGATTGCAGGGTGTGATTAAGAAGTTGCTCCGGCTCAAGCATGCTTTGAAAGCCTTCAACAAGGATGAAATTGGAGATGTAGAGCAGGGATATCATCAAGCTAAAGGTGAGTATCAACTGGTCCTTACTAGAGCTCAAGCTTCCCCAACAAATAACTCAGTTCAGGAGGCTGAAAAGCTTGCTGCAGTCAGGTATAAACATCACTCTGCTATGTATAGAAGCTTTTTGATTCAACGTAGCAAAGTAACTTGGCTGCAGAAGGGTGATGACAACAACTCGTACTTTCATGCTTGCATTAAAAAAAGGAGAGAGGAGAATCAAATTGTTTCATTTCAGAATGAGCAGGGGGTTGTAATTGATGATTACAATGAAGTTGTTCAACATTTCCTGGATCATTTAAGGGGATTTATGGGAAGCACCAGTTCAGCAACGAGTCCTATTAATTCTCAATGCATTGATCTTGGTCCTTGTCTTGATATTGAGATGCAACTAAGACTTATTAGGAAGTTTAGTAAAGCTGATGTTAAAATGGCTATGTTTAGCATTCCGGGCACAAAAAGTCCAGGCCCTGATGGCTATGGCTCTGAGTTTTATAAGGCAATGTGGCAGGACATAGGTGATGAAATCTCTGAGGAAATTCTTGAGTTCTTTAACACTGCGAAGATTCCTGCAGAGCTTAATGAAACAGTGCTAGCTCTGGTGCCAAAAATTGATATGCCTAGCAGTGCGGTTGACTACAGACCTATCGCATGCTGCAACACTTTATATAAGTGTATTTCAAAAATGATTTGTAGTAGGCTCTTGGAAGTTCTTCCTAACCTGGTCAGTCAGAATCAAGGTGCTTTTGTACAAGGGAGGTCCTAGCTCATAATATTCTCATATTTCAAGATTTGATCAAGAATTACAATAGGAAGAATACTTCCCCGAGGTGTGCTTTGAAGATAGACTTAAGCAAAGCCTATGATACAGTTGATTGGTGCTTTCTGGAGAGGCTGCTGGTCTGTCTGAGATTTCCTACCAGGTTCATTCATTGGGTCATGGTGTGTCTCCGTGGCACTTCTTATGTTCTCATGATGAATGGAAGATTGCAGGGGGGGTTTTAGGGTGTTAAGGGTCTTCGCCAAGGAGACCCTATCTCCCCATTACTGTTTGTACTGGTTATGGAATACCTCACTCGATTGCTTCAGCTAGGGGCTCAGCTACATGATTTCAGGTTTCATCCTTTGTGTAAAAGCCTCAAGATCATCAACCTCTGCTTTGCAGATGATCTAATTATTTTCTGTAAAGCTAACAGAGGCTCTGTTCAGTGTGTTAAAAAGATATTCGATGACTTCTGCAGTAGTACAGGGTTGAAGGCTAACCTAAGCAAATCGCAAGTGTACTTTGGAGGTGTTTCGAATGCTGACAAGGTCAATTTACTTCAAGTATTGCAGTTTGAAGAGGGAACATTTCCTCTTAAATACCTTGGGGTTCCTATGAGGCCAACAAAATGGAAAGCGACAGATTGTGGAGTGATTCTCAAAAAGATTAAGCTAAGGCTTCACACTTGGGCAAGTAGGCATCTCTCTTATGCAGGGAGGTCCCAACTCATAACTTCTGTCCTGTTGGGTTTGCGGAACTACTGGATGAATATATTCTTGCTCCCTCAAAGTATTGTCACAGAGGTTGAAAAATTATGCATGTGGTTCCTGTGGGGTAACAACGGTACCAGAAGTAGCTTCCATCTTACCTCCTGGTCCAAAGTTTGCTTGCCAAAAGCTTTTGGGGATTTGGGTTTTGGTGAAGGAGCTAAGTGGAACAAGGCAATGCTTGCTAAATATGTTTGGGCCATTAGTCACCAACAGGAGACTTTGTGAGTGAAGTGGATAAATAATGTCTACTTAAAAGGCCAATGTTTTTGGCAATACCAACTTAAGTCAGATTCAAGTTGGTATTGGCGCAAACTTTGTCACATTCGAGATGTCTTTAGTCAAAGGGAAATAGATGATGCTAGCAGCCATGGGAGGTTAAAAATTGGTATGCTCTATAAGAGTTTTATCCACCAAGATAAAGTCAAATACCAACACTTTGTGTGGAATAGGATGAGTGTGCCAAAGCATCATTTTATAATTTGGCAAGCTGTGAATGACAATTTGTTAACTCGGGATCACTTGCAAAGGGTGCTTATGCATCTAGACTACTACCTTTGCCCAGTTTGTGGAAAGACTGAAGAGAATCATGATCATTTATTTTTTAATTGTGATTTTCCTCAGCAGGTTGTACACCAGATCCAAGCTTGGATTGGCTGCAATTGGTCTTTACGGTTCAGAGATTGGACCCGTTGGATTGAAGATATGAGCAATGGTGTTAAGGCAGCGATTGTGGCAGTAGTTTTTTTAGCAACAATTTATTACATTTGGCAAAATAGGAATACTTGTTTTTTTAATAGTTACTCTCATAGAGTGAATGCAATTGTAGATATGATAAAAAGAGATATAGTTTAAAGAGTTAGTAGCTTTACTCAAAAGAAAATGAAAGAAAATGAGATGATCTTTGTGAGGAAAGTGTGCTCCTTGTAGTGTTGCCGATGTCTTCTCCTTGAGGGCAGTTATTTGTTTGTATTTGTGTTTGTGATTAATAAAGTATTTCTTTCTTGATCAAAAAAAAATAATGATAATATCTCATTCATCAATACGTAACTAACAAAGTATATCATCTATAATAATAAATTAACTAATTCGAAAAAAAATGTATACCTCAAAAAAACTAAAATATCTAATTATATCTATATAATTAGCAACTTTTGAAATTCTATAATGGTAATGATGATAATATTTAATTCATTCATACGCAACTAGCAAGGTATATCATCAATAATAATAATAATAATAATAGATTAACTAATTTGAAAAGAAAAAAATCGTATACCAGGTAACTAACGGAGTGTATCATCTGCAATAATATAATAAAAACAAATTAATTAATTTGTAAACAAAATGTACACCTCTCATTAATATATATAGTTTTTCTCTTTTTATTCTCAATTAGTTAATTGAAAGAAAAACAAGTTATATGATGCTAAAAATAAACAAGTTATGAATTTATTATATGGGTGACAGCTTAAATATGATCAATATTTTCTATTCATCTCATGTTTTCTCATTTATTTAATATTCTCAATTGATTTTTTTAGCATTTATCAATAAACAACTATTTTTGTTATATTTTAATTTAAACACAAAAATATTCAAAAAAAAACTTTATATATATTTTCCTACAACCATATATATACTATTTTTTTCTCAAACATATCTTAAATAAATATAAAATTCATCATAACAAATAGTTAATAAAGTTTCAACAACTAAACATCGAGCATGATATATTTCTCTTTGAGTTCTTTTTTCTCGTCTGATTGAATATCCCTCAATCAATTTTCATTGTCAATTAATTTTTAAAAATAAAAAGTCAAAAAGGGTAATTGATCAAAATAGAGTATTCAAATAATTAATTTATCTATTTCTTTTTTTAACGTTTTAACAAAACACAATGTCCAGAAGTTATTTTTTAAAAATAAATAGTTCAAACATGTATTCGGGTTAAATAGAATGTTCAAAATAGCGTGAACTCTTACACAAAACATATTATATATATATATATAACGTAAATAAGCACATTGTTTTTAAAAAGTATATATTTATGATTATTGATTAATAAGTAAATATATATCAAATATTTTTTCCGAAAAATTCAATACTAACTCTCTCCTCAATAAATTTTTAATAATTTATTTTACCATTTTAAAAATAAAATGTCCAAATAAGTAATCGACCAATATACATGTGGTTAAAATAATCTATTTACATATTCCTATTTTTAAAGTTATGACAGAACATGAGATCCAAAAGTTAATTTTAAAAAAAATAAAGGGTTCGAATGGGAAATCAACTAAAAGAGAAGATTCAAAATGGTGTGAACCCTTACACAAAATATATTATATATATTTATTTATATAATTTACTTTTTATAGTGAAATAATCTTTTGAATACATACATGATCCAAATGTTGATTTTAAGAAATAAAAGTTTAAAACAGGTAATCAGTCAAAATAAAGTATTTAAATCATCGATTTATCTATTCCTATTTTTAACATTTTGACAAAACACAAAGTCTAAAAGTTAATTTTTTAAAAAAAAAAGTAATTGTCAAAAATAAGATTTACACAAAACATAAATTTCTTTATAAAAAATTTACCATGCAATCTCCCCAAAAAAAATTTAAAATACATATTTTTTAATCATTGCAAAAAACTGCGCGAAGTGCGATTTCTAGTACTTATATAAATGATAGTTATATAGAGGTGATGTAGCTTCCTAGAATCAATAATATATGATTTATCTAATTTCTCATACTTTGTAGTTTTTCTAATTTTTTTATTTAACAAAAGAAATAATTTTCTAATTTTTTATTTAACAAAAGAATTAATTAACATAATAAAAAGTCCTTATAGTCTCATATGGTTTACAAACCATTGTGGGTATTATACTTTTAAGTTATAAATAAAGTATCATTCATTCACTTTGATTTGTAATTTATCCAAATATTAATATTTTTTTCTTATATGGTGATTGATTTAACTCAATCTTGCCCAATAGTTATATATTTATTTTTCATTTATATATTTAATTTTGTTATATATATTTTATATTGAAAAAATGACAAATACTAGTGTTACAAGAATGTATATATATATATTATAACCTTTTTTTAAAAAAAAAAAATTATGTTCACAATCTTTGAAGTAGCATATAAAAGTTTATATGGTGTGGTGATATTGAGTTCAATTGTTTGTGTTTTCACCACCTGACACGTGGCAATTAGGAGTAATTAGCGACAAGTCATGAAGTTCTCGAAGTGTGAACTCTTCCAGGAAACCCAATCCAGCCAAGTCGTGGATGTCTCCAAGTGAGACCATGCCCTCGAGGTCTGCCCTCGAGGCGAGGATGTCTCTAGGTGAGGCCACGTCCTAAGCCAATCTCCAAATCATGGATGTCTCCAAGTGAGGTCACACCCCGAGGCCTGTCCTCGAGGCGAGGATGTATCCAAGTGAGGCCACATCCAGAGAGGCTCTCTTCACTCGCCCATCTCTTAGTTCTAGGATTCTAGTCCTCCAACCTGGAGTAGATGCTAGGTGTCATTCATTGTGGGTATGGGCCACCAGAAAATCATCTGAAAACTTTTGGTAAGCCTCAATTAGTGGTGTCGAGTTCGTACCCTCAACAATGGACATTTCCCACAATGCTGCCGGACATGGGAAAACGTGTGCCGCACCCTGACAGTCAGAGATATGTTCCCCATAAAGTTAGTACGCGACTTTATGCAATGGGCCCCGTGCAATCTGCCGGGGTTGTAGTCTCTATTTAGTGCAACCCTTTTTGTATTAATTCAGCATCAATTCCCCAGAATGGGGTAATTCATATTAATGATAGATGATTAACATTAATGACCCCAGCCACTATAAATAAGATTAGGGTATCTCCTTGTAAGAGATTCGAATTTTTAGAGAGAGAAACTCTGTAACTCAGTGTAATATATACACTGCCTGATAACCACCATTGGAGCTTGCTCAAACAAGTCTCAAGCTCACTAAATATCAGAGACTCATGGACTAAGGATCTTTCATAGCTTGAACCACGTAAAATTCTTGTGTTCTTGTCTATTAGTTTCTTTAAATTCTCAGATTAGGTTGATAGCGAAGAAGGCAGTCAACATTTTGGTGCCTTCATTGAGAGCCTGAAGAAAGTTTGAAGAACGTAGTCAAGGTGACCACTCGGAGAAATGCACCAGATGATGCAGCTCCTCCATCCAAAGTTGAGGGAGGAGAAAACAGTCATCCACCACTGTAGGACTTCCCTGATATGGTGGAAGGCTATGACGAAAATTTCTAATACGACGGCGTAGATGATGAGTATTATGAGGAGGAATATCTTCAGCCCATGGATGTGGAAGAGACGCCAAAAGTGGTGGCCCTTAGCGTTCAAGTGGCCACCCAGTAGCAGAAACTTGACACCCAAGACGGTAATATCGCCGCCCTACAGGAGATGGTTAACACCGTGAGGGCTACTCTGGCGACCCAAAGGCTGCAAGTGGACTCCCATGGCGAAGCCTAGGCAGCCGGCTGGTGTGCCACCTGTGCACCCAGTTGGAGTGCCACATGTCGACCTATCTGGTATGCATCCCAGACACCCCGCTGTTGTGGCATGAGATCCACTCGCTGGCGTGCCCACCGTGCACACTGCTGGAGTTGAAACCCCACATGTGCCACAAGATCGTGGCAAGGGTAAGGTTGACGACAATCTTCCTTCCAAGAAAAAGAAGGCTTGTCGAAACCCCGAAGACAACCAGGCCCTGAGGCCAACTGGAAAGGGTAAAGGCCTAGGTGCCCGAGGACACCGCTAGGCCATCAGCGCCCATGTAGCCTAGGGCGTTCTGCCCAGGCGCGACAATACGGATGTTAGAAACTTATACAGGTTCTTTATTTATTTTCATGTAGATCTAATATTAAACAAATTAATATGAGATAACCTAGAACATATTTCTAAAATTGAATTCAAAGAGTAACAATGATAAGAATACTTATAGTATACGCAGCGAAATGAATGAGTCCTTCCTTCAGTTTCTCTAACCCTTGTATCCTTTCTGTCGCAGAGTATTACCAAGAAATTTAACCAATATTCTATAATCTTTATAGTCTTCCAAAGTATCATCAGAATCACCTAGACTAGAGTGGGAAATTCTCAACACATGAGATAGATACATAGAGAAGAAGAGAAAATAACAAATATGCTTAGAAAATGACTTGTGTTTAGAGAGAATCTAAAAACTATTAGAAAATCTGACTTGTGACTTATCTTTTCTTCTCTCACTTAGCACTCCTTTTATAGACTCAATTAGGCCATTTAATTTAATTAAAAATCAATAAAATAATAGCCAATTAACAACCCTAGGTTAAAATTATCATGGGCTTTAGGTCCGTGAAATTTCTCATTTGATTATAAGCCCATTGGACTTAAAATAAAGGCCTGTATTATTTTCTATTGATTTAATTATTTAAATCCTTTATCAAATTAATTATTTATAATTTGAACCTTGATTTAAACTTATTTATTAATTTAGATACCAATTTATCTTAATTAATAAATCTGCCCTAATTTCTCTATATTTTTTTCAAAATTACATAACTCTGTGAAACTATCCAAAATTGACCTGGTCAACTTTGATAATTCTAATTGATAATTAAATCAATTAATTGAGACTATATAGATGATTTTATCTAAGGTACAATGGGGACCATGGGCCTATGAAATCAAGCTCCAATAGGTTATCATAAATCTAACAAATAAATTTACTAACTTATTAATTCCTCGTGACTCCACTAAAGACTCAGAATTGCACTCTTGAATTCATAGAACGCTCTATAACAAATATAGATACGCTATTAATTATCCATTGTTACAACCATAATTTTCACTCAATCCTCTATAAACAGTCTTCAATGATATGGGACTAAAATACTATTTTACCTCTCATTGTATTTTATCCTTAAAACACTTAGTTCCTTGTAAATGATATTTCAGTAAGCTAATTTAATTACTGAAATGAGATCTCTATCATTTAACATCTTGAACCAAACTAAAAGGAAACCATCGTTGCACTTATTTATCAGAAGCTATAGATGTTCATATCTATAATTAACACTCCCACTCAATTATACTACTGAGTTTCCATGATGTAAGATTGGGGTAGTCTGTAGGGTAAGCTGGTAATGAACAAATCAAAGAATTCAAATAATACAATCAGTTAGAATACTAACCACTTAGAATTAAGATTGAATTGACCTATGGTCAACTATATGATATGACTAGAATAGATAATAATGGAATGTTTACTTATCTTATCAACTGTCAATATCGGTCCTGTCTGATGTAATAAATACATCTGATCTTATCTACTTTGCTAATGTTATGGAAAGAACATAACACCACAATGTGTAAGTAGATTATATCGTAGATTGGCAAGTTAGTGTAAATCTCGTGCACTAACTAATCTTAGGACTAACTTTTTTTGAACAGATAATCATATTTATATTCCATTGTGATTACGCCACTATAAATATGATTAGCTATATGCTCGGGATTCAATAGAAGTTTGTATTAAACAAATAATCATGAAAATAAAACATGTGAGCAAAGTGATTGACCAAGTCAAAAAATGATTTCTATTCTTTTATTTATAAGAAACGAGAATACAAAGAAATTAGGTTTTAATTAGGGCATTAAACCCCAACATACGAATCGCGCGAGGCTTGGAGGTGGTGTCCCCTAAGGGGTGTCGTATGCCGTATTAAATTTAAATGTATTTATTTCTTATTACTCACTAAATTATTAGTAAAGTGGTAGTAAGAGTCAAACTCACGGGACTATTATTTAATTTATCATTCAAAATAAAAGCAACAATTAAATAGGAGATTTTGTTTCAAAATTTTATAACATAAAATAAAGTGATAAACAAAGAACAATGGATAATACGATTTTAAAGAAACAGTTAAGAATTATTCTCCAACTTCGACAATCAATTTATCAACAAGGACGAATAATATTCCCTATTCCCAATTAAACTATTAACCCCGTAGATAACACTTAAGCAGTCAATTATTCTAGTTTCCCTAATATAATTAATTAAAGCTAAGCGCTCTTAATTAATCCTTTTTACCAAGCAATAAACCCATTAAGCATGCGATCTATTTAACCTAGGAAAAGCATTGCATTCAATGGAAACAAGTTAATCTAGGCAACAAATTCATTAAGCATGCAATTCTTTTAACCTAGGTTCTATTCTTCATCACAATTAAAATACTTGTCACAATACCCTAAATGCATTTGATCACTCTACTTAGAATTCTAAACTATTGGGTGAATATAAACCCTAAGATGATAATAGAACAATGAAAAACCCTAATTAATGGCCACCTAAACAAGATCTTACAAGATTCATAACATTCAAATAGAAAAATAGAAGCAATTTAATATAAGGGAATAGAAGGAATAAAATTCATCAATGCATTCAAGATCTCATGTATAGGGTTTTTAAATAACCCTCAATTACAAAGAAAACTACTCCATAATCACATTCATATTCATAAACATCAATATTCAAGGAAAATAAAAGAGTTTTGAGAAGAAAGAAAAACTAGATTGAAGAATGTTTATGCTTATGTCTTTTCTCCTCCTCTGCTGCTCTAACCTCTAAAAACCGCAATCCAAAGTTGTATTCAAAGTTAACCATAATCCCTATAATAGCCCTTTCAAAAATACATTTAAAATTCGAAAATTAAGAAAAAAATCGATCGTCGGCCGTGACCAATGTTTCTTGGCGGCCGTGGCAACTAGAACATGTATTTTCCATAAAATCGAGCTCTGGTCGCGGCCTAGGACATTGCTAGCCGTAGCCACTGCGTTCTGTCCCCTAGGCCGTGTCTTGGAATAAGGCTGGCAACGACCATAGTAAAATTTCCATTTTTTTGGTTTTTCTCAGCTACTGCCACTGACAGTATTTTAATCATAACTTCCTCAATATAGCTCGGAATTGGACGATTCTAAAAGATATTGAAAGGTAAGAAAAAGATATAAAACTTGTATTTCTAGGTAGATTTCCAAAAATATTATTAAAAAATTATCAAAATCAAGTGTGAAGTTTCAGACTTGTAATTCCGAGCTTAACCATTGCTTGTAAAACATCCCAAATTCATTCATTTTCATCCAAATGTCTTGAAAATAAAAAAAACACAAAATAAACTAATTCAAAATATATAAATAAATAATCAAGTGCATAATTATAGAAGAATAATGAATTAAAAATAGACAAATTTGGTACTTATCATTCCCCCAGCACTTCACCAACACCACAGGAGCAATGGCCAAGGAGCCAATAGGCGAAACATCTCCGTTAACTGAGAACGTGACATAAGCATCTTGGTTAACAATGAAAACATTGAGTCTGACATGGAAATAGAAGTAGCATACCCCAAGGGCAGTGGTGCATACCGAGGCCAAATTGACCTACGAGACAACCTGAATGCTCATAGATGTAACAAGGCTTTCGGCACTACGAAAAAGGTCATTTACGTCAGTTTCTAACTGCCACAATTGAGTTTTTGCATCAGTTTTATATGTGACGCGAAATCCCATTATGCAAATGCCAGGCGTTTGCGTTAGTGGGGCACTGCCACAAATGCCAGGTTTGTGATGGTGCCCCACTAACACAAATGCTATTTAAAAAAAAAAAAAAATGCTATGAACCATGAACCCATGTACCCAGCCACCCTATGTGACCCTATGCGACCCCTGTCCCCATATACCCAGTCCTTAGCCAGCCACCTCTCAACCCCTGCGACCCCAGCCATCCCCCACGATCCCAACCACCCTCATGACCCCTGCGAACCCAGTCAAAGAAAAAAATCAAGAGGAGAGTTTTTGGGTTTTGGTTTTTCAAACAATAATCTTCAAAATAAAAAAATCTATACAAAAAATTAAAAAAAAAACTATGTACAAGGTTCATAAACATATTATATTCATCAATTTAACCTCAAAATTAAAAAAAAAATGAAAAAAAAACTCACCAAAATGGGTTGAGAAATTCGGAGGCACTGCTGGTTGGGAGAAAACCTAAGTTTTCGAATTTGGGAGAATAAGGGGCTCGGGGACGATTGCTGGGATTTATAACTGGGCGAACCGTTTGCGTCAATGGGGCACTGACGCATACGATTAAGCAAAATGCGTGTTTTGCTTAACCATTTGCGTCAGTGCCCCACTGACGCAAACACGTCGTTAGCGTTAGTGGGAAACTGGCGCAAACGGTGCATTAACGGCGTCAGTTGGCCACTGACGCAAACTTCACCAATTAACAGAGTCAGTGTTATCACTAACGCAAATGCCCCTGCATTTGTGGTAGTGCTCAACTGCCAAAAATGCTGATTCTCAGTCAACGACGTCAGTCAACTACGTTGACTGATGCATTTTACTGACACAAAAGGGGTATTTTGGTGTAGTGCAGGGGCGAGCCTGAGAGGAAGGACCAGTCAGACCTTAAGAATAGTCTCAACACTCGAAAGAGAGATAACCTGGCACAAATTTCCAACCAAGATCGCGACCCCCTTCGCGCAGAGTTAGAGAGCTTGAAGAGGATAATGCTTAAAATGGCCTGACGGCAGGGCCATGACTCCGACTCAGAGGACGAGGATGGGGAGCCATGTGCTCCTCACAATGTAGAAGCTACGTTATCGTGAAACTTTGAGATTCCTGCCATCACGTCCTATGATGGCAGTACGGATCCCACCGACCACCTCTCAAAGTTCAATAGGTTGATGTCGGTGGATCGCGCTTCCGAAGATGCCAAGTTTCATTTGTTCCCGAGAATAGTTCAAGAAACATAGGCCAAAATCCATTTATTCATGGAACCAGCTGTCATCTTAATTCCGAAGGCAATTCATAGCTGCTTGGAAGGTGAGCTTTGAGGTCAATGCTTTGGCCAACATAAAGCAAGGACCCTTTGAGACCCTCAAAGCTTACATCAAATGCTTCAAAGGGGAAGTTACGAGGACCAAGAGGGTCGACAACGACCAGCAGTTGATGGCCTTACAAGCAGGCATCTGCGTGGGGTCCCTATTATGGGATGACGTCAAGCAGATAGGATGCTAAAGGCCTGAGGACTTCAATTCGCTGAGAATAAGAATATATTAGCTAGAAAGATGCCTAGATTGGAGTGTTTGGGGGGCCTGTCGCCTTTCCCGCTTCGATGACACCAGGCCCCATGGCCTCGGGGACCCAGTATCCACCCTATGCTCCTGTCCAACCAAGTGTGGTAGGCGCCTAGTCAAGTCCAATTGTCCCGCCAGCTGGCTTTAGTGTCATGCCACCCGTTGGTTTCAGTGCTGCTCGGACGGGATATGGAGCAGCGCCCACTTTGTACAATGCTTATCATCCTGCATTCAGTGTTGGAGTTGCTGCTCCATCCCAGTCCTCCGCACCCAGTCAGACCCTCGGCGACAATAGGCGTGGGGCAAAGGCAAGGGTAGAAAGCCTAAGGGAAATGGGACAATGTAGACAGGATAAGGAACTGCCTCCGACGAGAAGTACGTTTCATAGTACTCCGAGATACACTGACTTAGTGGACTCTCAGGAGAACATCTTTGTGGCCACAAAATATCCAGTCCATTACTGGAAGCCACAACCCATTCGGAGAGACAGGGAAAGGCGAGATCCCAACAAGTTTTACCATTTTCATAATGATGTGGAGCACCACACCAATGAGTGCCGCCAACTCAAAGATGACATTGAAAACCTCATAAAACTGAGACACCTTCGCCAGTATGCATGGAATGGACCACGCCAGGCTCAGGCCTCGGGCGCCATAACCCCTGCACAGCCTGCGGCCCCCCAGGCTCCGGGTACAGTACTCACAGCTCCCAAACAACAGATAGTCCACGGACCTCCCCCAGTGAATGGGCGTGTGGGGACCATCTCCGGAGGACCCCACTTGGGGGGCACCTCCCGAGGCTCGTAGAATAGATATGCGCATGCCTTAAACAATGACAATGAAGTGTTGGCATTAGCTCAATTGCCTACCTAGATGCCTAGGGTGACCAACCAAGTCATCACATTCTCAAAGGACGATGCTCAAAGAGTGTACTTTCCACACCATGATCCTTTGGTGATCGAGAGCCAAGTTTCCAATAAGATGGTGGCTTGGATGTTGGTTGACAACATGAGTTCAGTGAACATCCTATTCAAGTCAGCCTACGAGAAGATCGGGCTAACCACAGGCAACTTGTCCTCGTGCACCTCGACTTTATATGGGTTCTCGGGGGAAGGTCTCATACCGATGGACAAGATCAAGCTGCCTGTGATGCTTTGAGAGGTGCCTCGCTAAGCTTTTAAGTATTGTACCTTCATGGTGGTGGACTGTTCCTCGACGTATAATGCCATCTTGGGGCATCCAACCTTAGTGGAGTTCGGGGCTGTCACCTCCCTTCGACATACGTGCATGAAGTTCCCCAGTGACTAAAGGATTGGCACAGTCTGAGGAGACCAAAAAGAGGCGAGGCAATGCTACAATGTATCCCTCAGGCAGCCAGTACTGGTGGTTGAGGTGTTGGCTCCCGAGCAGCCTCTTCCTGGGGAGGTGGAGGTGCATGTTGTTCGGGTCGATGAAACCAACGAATTGGACCTACGGGTTCTGGAAGAGAGGGTTATCGAGCCCATGGAGGAAGTGGAGGAAGTGGCCTTTGATGACTCTGTCCCCAAAAGGAAGACCAAGGTCGGAAAAAATTTGAAGGCAGAAGTTCGAGAAGCATTGGTGGGCTTTCTCTGAAATGACTGGCATTGACCCAAATATCATTTGTCATGCCTTGAATGTCGATCCGAACGTCACTTCGATTCAACAAAAACGGAGAACGTTTGATTAGACCAGGGCGGAAGCCTTAAAGGCAGAGGTAAACAAGCTACTCGCAAACATATTCTTTCGGGACGCCAAATACCCCAAGTGGATATCCATTTCGGTCCTCGTGCCTAAGAAAAATGGTACCTGGAGGACCTTCATAGACTTCTTTAACCTCAACAAGGCTTTCACAAAAGACTATTTCCCACTACCAATAATAAATCAAATGGTCGATGCCACCTCCGGGTACGAGCTCTTGTCCTTCATGGATGTGTACTCGGGCTATAACCAGATTTCCATGCATGTCGCGGATCAAGAACACACTAGCTTCTGAGCTGATAAAAGAGCTTACTGCTATAAAGTGATTCCCTTTGGGCTGAAGAATGCTAGTGCCACCTACCAAAGGCTCGTGAGCCGTATGTTCAAGGAATAGTTGGGACAAAACATGGAGGTTTATTTAGACGACATGCTGGTAAAGTCTAAAATAACCCCTGACCACGTAAAGGGTCTGTCAGGATATATTTTTGATACTTCGTAGGTTTTGGATGAAACCGAATCCCCATAAATGCACTTTTGGAGTTGCCTTTGGGAAGTTCCTGGGATTTATTGTCAGTGATCGAGGGATAAAGGAAAACCATGAGAAGATCAAAGCCCTGAGAGATAAGCCATCCCCCCCGAAAGCATAAGGATGTTCAGAGCCTCACCGAGAGGATCACCGCCTCGATTTGCTTTGTTTCTAAGGAAAATGACAAGTGCATCCCATTCTTCAACATACTCCGAGAAGGTCAGAGGTTTGAATGGATTGAGGAGTGAGAAAAAGCATTCCAACAGCTGAAGGCACACATGGAAAACCCACCTGTCTTGTCGAAGCTCATAGATGGAGAGCCCCTCCTGCTCTACATGGCTGTCTCAAAGAACACCATTAGTGTCGCCTTAGTATGCAAGGAAGGCCGCGTCCAACACCTTGTGTAATATGTGAGCAAGAGACTCCTTGGAGCGAAGTCCAGATACCCTCTCATGGAAAAGCTGACCTTTTTCCGAATGGATGCTTCTCAAAAGCTAAGGCTAAATTTCCAAGCGCATCCCATCAAGGTCCTCATGAACCATCACTTACGACAGGTCCTCCAAAAGCCGGAGTCATTTGGGAGACTCCTCAAGTGGTCGGTTGAACTTAGTCAGTTTGACATCACTAATCACTCGAGGACTGCCATAAAGGGGTAGGCATTGGCAGATTTTATCGCTGAGTGCATCAGAAATCACGAGAGACCTGGGGACATCTCGGTGGTTAGGCCCACATGGAAGCTATAAGTAGATGGATCGTCTAATCGAAATGGCATCAGAGCATGCCTCATTTTGGTATCCCCTGAGGGGCACAGGGTTCACAACGCTTTGAGATTTGGGTTTGACGCCTCAAACAATGAAGCAGAGTATGAGGCACTCACTGCTAGGCTCAAAGTAGCCCTTGAACTCAAGGCCGAGAGCCTCGATATTTTCAGTGACTCCTAGCTTGTAGTTAATTAGGTACTTGGGGAGTACCAGGCCTAGGGGACAAAAATGGTCTCTCACTTGGCGAGAACCCAAGAAATGCTACACAGCTTCAAAAAATTCATCATTCCACAAGTGCCATGGGAACATAACTCTAACGATGATGCCCTGGCAAAGCTTGCAACCACCAGGAATGTTGAGCTGATTAATGTAGTCCCCATTGAATACTTGGCTGCCCTGAGCATTTCAGCTCCTAAGGAAGTGGAAGCCGTCCAACCCCAGGACGGTTGGATGGAGCCCATAGTGAAATATCTTGTCTCCGGTGAGTTACCGCAGGACAAGAAAGTAGCTCAGAAGTTATTTTACTAGGTGCCTCGGCATGTCATTATGAAAAAAAAACTGTACAGGCAAGGATATTCATTGCCCTTGCTTCTATGTGTGTCCATGCCTGAAGTCATTCTGATACTCTGAGAAGTGCATGAAGGCTTTTGCGGGGACCACACTAAGAGGCAGATCCTTGCCAAGAAGATCTTGAGACAAGGATACTTTTGGCCCACCATGAACGGAGACGCGATGGACTATGTCAAGAAGTGTGACAAGTGCTAGTGTTTCGCTAATATACCTCGAGCTCTTCCAAATGTGCTCACCCAGATGACTAGTCCTTGGTCGGTCTGGGGCACTGACCTTATCAGGTCATTGCCCACAGTAAAAGGAGGAGTGAAGTATGCAATAGTGGGGGTCGATTACTTCACGAAGTGGGTCAAGGCCGAGCCACTCACTACAATCACTTCCAAGAAGGCACTAGACTTCGTCATTAAGAACATATTTTGCCGCTACGGGCTCCCGAGGAAGATAGTTTCCGACAACGACCTGTAGTTTGACAGTGAGGCGTTCATTGAATTCTGTCAACGATACAAAGATATGAAGAGCTTTTCCTCTGTGGCCCACCCGTAGGTAAGCGAGCAAGTAGAAGCAGTCAACAAAACACTCAAAGCCACCTTGAAGGAAATGCTTGAACAGGTGAAAGGCGCTTGGTTCGAGGACCTGCCTAGGGCATTGTGGAGTTACCACACCACTGTCAGGACCTCCACAGGCCACTCGCCATTCTCTATGGCCTATGGGTATAAGGCCATGGTCCCGGTTGAAGCAGTAATCTCCACGCACCGATGGGATACATATTATCCGACCTTGTGGAGGAGCTCCGTGAAGCTTCTCATCTTCGAGTTGCATCCTGCCAAAAAAAAGTTGCCAGATATTTCAACTCTAAAGTAAAGGATATAAAGTTTGGGGGTCAAAGATCTAGTGTTGGAAGAGTCTTCTTCACCACCCGAGACCCAGGTGCGAGAGTGCTGGGACCTAACTGGGAGGGCCCATATCTAGTTGATAGCTTTGTAAGTCCGAGGACATACAAATTAGCCCGACTGAGTGGGGAGTTGATACCCCACGCCTGGAATGCCGAGCATCTTCGCGCGATATTACCAGTGATATGAGCGGTAAATTCATTAAGTTTTGTAATCTCCTTATAACCTCCAAGCATAGTTAATGGAAACTGTGTAAGCAAAACGCGGTAAATTTTTTTGAGATTTTGCTTATATTTTTTAGTTTCCTTTATTCTGTATGTACTACTCGTAGATCACCCACTCGCTGGCCTGGACAAGTGAACGCAGACTAGTCTCTGATCACTTGGGGGCATGGAGTTAGGGCAGCCTCGCAAAGTACCACACCTCACGGAGGATGACCTAAGAAACTAAGCTTTTCAAAAGCGAAGTAGGCTTAACGTCGATACCCTGAGAATAGAAAAACATAGGACACTAAGGAAACTTGAGTCTATGACCTAAGAAACCAACCTTGTTCAGAGTGGGGTAGGCGTAGTGTGTAGAGAATAAAGACTAGGAATCCTAGTAGTGTAAGAATGAACTTAGGTCACCTTCCGCGGACATTGCACCCGAGGAGCACTGACCAAGTCCCTTGATCTCGAGATGCAAACAGAAGACCAAGTCCTTTGTACTTGGTTCTAAGACATGGACTTGGGTTACCTCCCATGGATGTTGTGCTTGAGGAGCACTGACCAAGTCCCCAATAAGCCGCAAGAACAAATAGCATCGGGAAGTCGATGACTTGGGAAGCTAAGCTAGTCGATGAGTGAAGCATCCCTAATGTTATGAGACCCCATAGCTAACTGGCTGGGGAAATACCCAGTGCCAAAGAGATCAAACTAACGCGAGATTTGATTTAGCATATTCTTCTGAGGACAACATAAGCCCAAGGAGTAATAGCAGGTCCTAATCCTCGAGATGTGAACAAAAGCCTGAGTCGTCTGTACCCGGGCACGAGCCTAAGTCGCCTAAGACTTAAGCAGAATACTCTGCAAAACCTTGCACTAATTTCCCCTGAAATAGCCTGAGAATGGGTTTAGGATTATCTTCCATGGAACTCGGAGCTAGACCTCCAGTGCTAAAACTTTAGTGTCACAAAAAAAACCTAGTCTAAGGGTGGGGAACTCAATTACCTGAACCTAGGATTATAAGTTCACAACTTCCACATGATTAGGTCCCGAGATTTGTACTTAGGCAGATCGAAAGGCCCAAGCTGACCCATCGGTGACGACGTACCCGGGGGGCAGGTAGCTTAGTACGAATGACCTCCTAGGGACCCGAGTCATCGGGACTCAGTAAGACATTAAAGTTACTTTCAAGGAAATCAAGCTTAGAAGGTAGCACTAAATTTCCTAAGTGTCGAGCACTAAGACAAAACCCTAGAGTACAATAGACCTCCTAAAAGCTCGAGTCATTGAAACTCGAAGGCGTAGGATAGCCAAGTGCCCTCACTTGACACCGCATCATAGTTACTCTTACGACCACGAGCCTAAGAGGAAACACAATGCATAAGCGTCTATACACTGGTAGAAAGATCCTCAAGCTCTAAGTACCGCAGGCTGGCCCCGTCGAGTGTCACCTAACTTCGCGTTAAAGTTACTCTCAAGGATCATGAGCCTACAGAGCAACACTAAATGCATGAAAATTGTCTAAGTACTAAGAGAAGTCGATAAAGACTCGAGTCTTCGAGACTCAAACACAAGACCTAATTCGGCGACTTGGAACTCTCGTGAGTTACATTATGTTGAGTTGAATTAACAAAGTCCAAGTTGCCTATTTAGTAAGTGTCAATTCGATGATAAGAGTGCAATCATTGCAATAAAGTAGTGCAAGTTGCATATGTTTAAATGAAAAAAAATATTTACAATAATTCTAGGGGGCTTAAGCATTGATTGTTTATACCGCAATAAACTATGGCACGCAGGCCTACATAGCTAAAATTATAGCATACAAGAGAAATTTACTGGGGCCCTTGGTCTGGAGGAATCTCTGCCACCAGCTCGAACGAAGGATTGACCTCGAGGATGCGACCCGCCACCATAGCTTCCCTCTCCTATGCCGCCCTGGCCTCCTCTGCCTTAAGGCGCGCCTCAAGCATTGTCCTCATGTTGGGCTCCTCGGTGAATGAGTGATCCATATCTCTGTTGCTCTGCCACGTTACAAAAAGTGTATCATCGACTATCATGTCGACGTCCTTTTCCAGTTCCTCTTTTCAGAGATGGAGGTCTCTGGCCTCCTTGTCTGCAGCTTCAACATGAGTAGTTGCTTGTGCATCGTCCTTTTTGTGCAGCATCCTTTCTGGCTTTGATCAGCTCTTCGATGTAGGCTAAAGACTCCGTCCGAATCAATCGGAGCTCTTCGCAGGCCTTAGCCAGCTCTTCCTCCACTGCACGGGTGCGACCCACAACGTCCTCTAGTAACTTAGAGGAAGTGTTCTCCAGGGTGGATAGCTTTGAATGCTCGGTGGCTAGCATGGTCTCCATCTCGCTGACACGGGCCCTTGTGTCCTCCACTTCCTTCTGGAGTCGTGAGTGATCCTCCAATGGAACTTTGGTTTCTCAGAACCACTCTAGCTCTTCCCGAGCCTACGCCAGCTCTTCCCAAGCCTACTTCAGCTTAAAGGAACGCATTGTTACGATGTCCCTAAGTTGTTGATTGAAAGTTGCAGTCTGTGCCAAGTTATAGTATCAAATCAATAAATAGAAGCCGATGAAATAAATAATACAAAGATAAACACTTGAAGACTTACCATTATGGAAGAGTTGCATTTGGAAACTATCAATGAAACCTCGTTGTCACTGCCACAATGAGTGAATCTGCGAGACGGCATCTTGCACAGGACCTTGCTATCCCTTGGAGGAGGAACGTGGCAAGTGGAGAAGTCTTCCCTCCTACTCTCGACATGAGGATAGGCTTTAGCTCCTTGCGGATGGGACGAGCAACAGAATCCTGCAGTTGGTCCTCGCGCAAAAACTCAGCAAGGAGTTTGAAGTCCTCGCTACCCTCGTCAATATGGGCGTTGTAGTACTCAACGACCCACTTGTGCTTCTCGAAGTATTCCCCGTCACAATGCTCCGGGAAGATTACCAATCAAGGCGCCCTAACTGGAGGAGATTTTGGCACCTTTGAAGGGACTTCCTTGCCCTTCTTAGAAGAGGATCCCCAATCTTGAGGGGGGGGGGGGGGGGGACCTTAAGGTCAATGACTTCACCAGGAGCACTGTCCTCGGGGTGAGGACCCGTTGAGCAGCTACTGAGGCATGGACGTCGTGGTTGACACTGTCGAGAGGTCTATCTGAGAGGGTCTCGACACCCTCTGTCGCTTCGACTTGACCAATTCAAACTAGCCCATGCTTTCTGCACAAAGGAAACAAACTTGTTAAACCCTCAGAAGGGAAGGAAAACAATGAAAACAAGTAAAAATGCTTGTGAGACTAAGTATAAATCTCCTCGGGAGCCCCACCTTAACCAGGCTCCTCTGAGTGAAGGACAGAATGGGCAAATTCATGGATGAGTCAATCCATCTCCTGCGTCAGATTGGTCTCGTACTGACAAAACCAAGTGGCGTGCATAGTCGTCACCTCATCCAGAGGCATGAGACTTTGGGGGTGTCTCTTCCTCCTCAGATTGCGAAGGAATACGCCGATGAGGTATTGATAGTCTTGGTACTTTTTCTCGAACCAACGACGTCCTGAGATTTACCTACACTCATGGAGTGAGGACAAAAATAAAGAATGGTCAGGACTATTTCCCTCCCATAAGTGCTTAGCATAATGAAGAACAATCAGGGATTTACCTTGAGGCATGGAAGATGACTCGATCCCCGCCTTGATCTCTACCTTGAGCTCTTTATCTTCCTTTGCCTCTGCGTCGGTCTTTGATGGTGAGGACGCTCTCCGCATGCTCTTCACAAAGGTGTTGTGTATATTGAAATTGCACCTTAGCCGCCATGTATTTCGTGTGGAGCCTCGCCTCACCTCGTGATGCGATTGCTTCGAGTCCCGAAATGTGGTGAGGACCACTGGACTTATACTCTGCCCCACCTGTAGTAGGCTATAGTGCTGGAGGTGGGAATCAGTGACGAGGAAGGTGAGGTCCAACTCCTCGTCGCAGAGGGTGTTCATCGCCTTAAACCTTTCATCGAAAGAATTCACGAAAGGTGTACGACAGAAGGGACCTGAAGTGAGATGTTTCAAGACTAAGGATCAGTTACGGGCTGGACACTATTAGATGAAACGACTCAAGGACAAAAGCACTTACCAACCCCAGCAAAGTCCAGGAGTAGAGTGGGATTGGTCCTCATCGGGAAACCATTCACTTAGAAGAAGTGATCCTTGTAGTCACGAGCATGGTTCTCATTTTCGCTCGGAGTCTTGTAACTTCTCCCTGGGATCGTGTGCTTCATCAGGGTGTAGTACCCGTCCTGGTTCCCTTTCTTTGGACACTGCCAAAAGTTGTAGACATATAGTATCTCAGTTGGGGAAGGTGCAAGCCAATTCTGTCTCCTATATAAAACATAAAGCCCAACCAGCATCCGATATCCATTCGGGGACAGCTGGAAAGGGGCTATGCCGACGAACTTGAGGAAGTCTACATAGTACTGGTGTAATGGCAGGGTTGCACTAGCCTAGAGATGAGAGGCACTCCAGGTCCCGAAGCGCACCAACATCTCACGAGTGTCCACTCCGTAGTGGGTGAGAATCTTCTCCAAAGCACCTCGGTGTTAGAGCTTGCTAGGGATCTCCTCCGCCTCGAATCCTGCGGTGGTGTAGAGTTTGTCCGTTGGCATCAGACCCTCATTGGCTTCTTCCTCTGAGATGACAACTCGAAGGGGTCTTGTTGTCGCTGGGGTGGGATCCTTTCGCACGACAAGAGCTTGATTGTTGCTAGCCATTCCCTTCCCTTTCTCAAGGTGTTGCTCAGCTTCTCAAGCCAACTGTAGAATTTCGGTGTCGAATGCGTAGAACCCTTGTGTATATAGTTGGTGGAGCCCCTCAGACATTTGAAACAACAAACCAAGTAGTTAGTGCCTTGCCCCGAAGAAATATAGGTCAAAACGAGAATCCATAAGACAATTGCTTGGGGAGAAGAGAGAAGAAATTCTAAGGACGCAGGGTGTCCTCAGGGCCAAAGAATTGGAACTAGAGAACACCACTGGAAATTATGAACACCGGCAGAATCTGTGAACTTTCCAGATTCCGGTCGAATGTCCAAAAAGGCAAAATATGCCTAAGGTGTGCAGTAAGCCATTTTGACCACTTCTAACACCAAAATGTGCCTAAAAATACCTATTGAAGGTCAAAACAACCCCTCAAGTACCACAAAAGTGCGTTCTCAAGCATGCATCTAAACTCTCAAATTAAGCTCGATGCAAACACAAAACCAGTAGATACTTACTCAAGATATAGTGCCGATAAGTGCTTAAACGAGTTCGAATGCTGAAGAATCGCTTGCCGTTCGCCCAGAAATAAGACAATTCTTGCCAACCATCCAGAATTGTAGAGGAAGCTCAAGAACAGTTCAAGGACTGGGAAGCTTGGGAGAGAAGAGAGAGTTTTGGAGTTTTGGAGGTTTTGAATTTTGAATGGTTAACGTGCATACTAAGAGGCAGTTCTTGAGTTTTTATACTAACAGAACATGGGGTCGAAGCAATCCCATACCGACCATCGGATTACCTAAAATGTAGGTACCGGAGAACAATCCAAAGGTCATAATTTATAAGGCACGGATCGTAATCACTAGCTTTGGCAAAGGACGCCTTGGGCATAGGGCGAGGGGACGCCTAGGGTACAGATTGGGCGTTCTGGGCCGTGGAGTTTACCCCTCATTATTACACAGATTGAAGGGCCCAACAATAGGGATTCAACACATGGCATGACTTTCTAGAGTGACGTCAAAGGAAGCCCAAAAATCTCCCCCCCGGTTACCTTTTTGAATTACTCCTCGGTCTAAGTCTCCATTGTCTGAGGACGAGTGAAGACTTGAGGGAAAATGTCGTTCGTGTTTCACCACCTGACACGTGGCAATTAGGAGTAATTAGCGACAAGTCATGAAATTCTCGGAGTGTGAACTCTTCTAGGAAACCCAATTTGGCCAAGTCGTGGATGTCTCCAAGTGAGGTCATGCCCTGAGGTTTGCCCTCGAGGTAAGGATGTCTCTAGGTGAGGCCACGTCCTGAGCCAATCTCCAAGTCATGGATGTCTCCAAGTGAGACCACGCCACGGGGCTTGTTCTCGAGGTGAGGCCACGACTCGAGAGGCTCTCTTCACTCGCCCATCTCTCAAGTCCAGGATTCTGGTCCTCAGACCTGGAGTAGATGTCAGGTGTCAGTCACTGTGGGAATGGGCCACTAGAAGATCATCTAACAACTTATGGTGAGCCTTGATTAGTGGTGTCGAGTTCGTACCCTCGACAATCGGCATTTCCCACAACACAGCCTAACATGGGTAAACATGCGCCGCACTCTGATAGTTAGAGATATGTTCTCTATAAAGTTGGTATGCGACTTTTTGCAATGGGCCCCGTACAATCCGCCTGGGTCGTAGTCTCTATTTAGTGCATCCCTTTTTGTATTAATTCAGCATTAATACCCCAGAATGAGGGAATTTGTATTAATGATAAATGATTAACATTAATGACCCCAGCCTCTATAAATAGGGCTGGGGTATCTCCATGTAAGGGGTTTAGATTTTTAGAGAGAGAAACTCTGTAACTCAATGCAATATATACACTGCCTCAGAACCACCATTGTTATACATATGTATTTTAATTTATCAAATTTATATTAATATTTAA
This sequence comes from Humulus lupulus, assembly GCF_963169125.1. Classification (NCBI taxonomy): domain Eukaryota; kingdom Viridiplantae; phylum Streptophyta; class Magnoliopsida; order Rosales; family Cannabaceae; genus Humulus; species Humulus lupulus. The sequence goes on along the minus strand of NC_084798.1, from coordinate 161,166,677 downwards.
CATATTATTTATATTTATATAATTAATTTTTTAATATATATTTTTTTATAATTTTATATATTATATATTGAAAAAAATGACAAATATATAATGTGACAAGAATGTATATATATATATATATGACATAATATATAATGTAACAAGAATATATATGTATATATATTGTATCACCTATTTTTTTTAAAGAGTCACGTTTACAATCTTTGAAGTAGTATATAAAAGATTATATAGTATGGTTATATTGAGTTTGTTTGGGAAAATATATATATATATATGCTCTAACATGTTAATAAGTTTAAGGTACACAAATAAATTAAGACCTTATAATATTAAATTATTTTTGTTGTGTTATGATTTATCTTTTGTGCCAATCATATAAGATAAGAGAGAAAAAAAATGAAATTATGATATAGTTCCTCATATTTTTTATATAAAAATTATTAGCAAATTGAAAAAAAAAAAATTGATTTATGAAACTGTTTTAAGTGATGATCGTGTATGTATGTATATATATATAATTTTGGGTGAATTAAATAAACATATGTGGAGGCGATGTAGCTTCATAGAATCAATAATATAAAATTTATCTATTTTATCAAAATTTGTAGTTTTTCTAATTTTTTTATATAACAAACGAATTAATTAACAATTTATACAGTCTTTATAGTCTCACATGGTTTACAAACAATTGTGGGTGTTATATTTTAGGTTATAAATAAAGTACTATTCATGCATTTTGATTTGTAATTTGTTCAAATATTAATATTTTTTCTTATATAGTGATTGATTTAACTCAATCTTGCTCAATAGTTAATTTTTTTTTAGTTTATCAAATTTATATTAATATTTAACATATTATTTATATTTATATATTTAATTTTGTAGTATATATTTTTATATATTATATATTGAAAAAAAATCTATATCTATATACTTATAAATGAGAGCTATATGGAGGTGATGTGACTTCCTATAATCAATAATATATTATTTATCTTTTTTCTTATAACTTTTGGTTTTTCTAATTTTTTATTTAACAAAAGAATTAATTTTATAATTTTTTTATTCAACAAAATAATTAATTAACAATTTAAAAAGTCTTTATAGTCCTACATTATTTACAAATCACTGTGGGTGTTATACTTTTATGCTATAAATAAAGTACCATTCATTCACTTTGATTTGTAATTTGTCCAAATATTAATTTTTTTTTTTGTTATATGGTGATTGATTTAACTCAATATTCCCCAATAGTTATATATATTTTAATATATCTAATTTATATTAATATTTAACATATTATTTATATTTATATATTTAATTTTTTAGTATATATTATATATTGAAAAAATGACAAATATATAATGTATCAAGAATGTATATATATATGACATAATATATAATGTAATAAGAATGTATATATATATTTATCACATTTTTTTTTAAAAGTCACGTTTACACTCTTTGAAACAATATATAAAAGATTATATGGTGTGATGATTTTGAGTTCGTTTGGAAAAAAAAATATACACGCTCTAACATGTTAATCAGTTCAAGATACTCAAATAAATTAAGACCTTACAATATTAATTTAATTTTATTGTGTTATGATTTATCTTTTGTACTAATCATATAAGATAAAAGAAAATAAAATGAAATTATGATATAGTTATGATATTTTTTTATATAATAATTAGAAAAATTATTCGCAAATTAAAAAAAATAGAAGAATTACTAAATGTATACAAAAACTATAATTTTCTAGCATTATAAAAAAAATTATAATTTCCATACTTATATATTATATTCTATTTTTTAAAATATTATACAATAATCAAATAAATATAAAAAAATTCATATATATAAGTTTCTAATGTTATAAAATAGTGCTTTGTGCGGCTATATTTCCTAGCATTTATATAAAGTAGAGTCCTAAGGAAATGATGTGATACTATAAATTAGTCTAAATCACTGTACCTATTTTCTTAGTTTTCCTCATTTTTTTTATTTATTCAACTTTAATTTACTAAAGAAATATACATTTTTGTTATATTTAAAAAAAAATAGTAATTAACTCTATTTTATTTTAGTTTCTAAATATCTATCTATATATAATAAGGAGAGCCCTAAAGAAATGACGTGACACTCTACAATTGCTCTAAATCACTCTATCTATTTTCTTACTTTTTCTCATTTTTTCATTCAACTTGTAAAATCCTTTATTGGCATATTTGATAAAATTGACAAAATTAATTATGGATGTATTTTTTAAATATATTGTGTGGTATTTTCGAAATGGTTTGGTTCTTGTTTTGCTGTGAAATGTTTTCTAATCAGATTATTCTATATATGTTAATAAAATAAATATATAATTTCCTATAAAAGAATATCTTTTCTTGACTTTTGTATATATGGAAATTATCGGTATTTATTTTAATTTCTTGATCTGATTTGTTTGTCTAGAAACCGTGTACAACTTGCAGAGATAATGTATATATTGTTTCCTTATTTATTTAAGGAAACTGGGTTTAAAAACTGTCCAGGTTCAATGAGTTTGTTTGAACGGATTACCAGTCTGTGTTGAACATTTTCTGACTTTCCTTTTTGGGAAGATTTTCCTTTTATTGGCTGATTGGTTTCTGATTTGTTTTCCACGACCTAAAGGAATTCTAAAAGGTATACAGACATCCTTAGGTCGTTGGTTTTTCTCTAGCTCTCTAAGTATATTATTTTCCAAATACTTTTCAAGTTTAGAGAGAGTTTTTTATTGTGTGAAGAACTTGAGTCCAGCAAGTTCTCAGTGGCTTATTACAGTGTACTTATGTATTGTTTTCTTTGTGCTAATTGTGCAAGTCGAACACATTTGGCCATTGTTCATCAAGCTTTGGGAGAAGTCTTTCTCGTGAGTCACTTTTTGGGAGGAAAAGTGCAAGTGTTATGATTTGAAGGGTGTTCAAGATCTTAGCACTTTAGAAATTTGATTAGGAGTTTAGATTACAACAGTTGCGACAAATTTAAGAGGGAGTCTTTATTTGTATAAGTCAATTTGGTTTTGTAATCGTTTAGATATTCTTCTAATAAATTTCATTCTCTGGGCGTGGCCCCGTGGACTAGTAGCAATCTGAAAAGATTGCTAATACCACGTAAGATTTCATGTGTTCTTTACTTTATGTTCGTTTTTATCTTCTGTTGATAAACTGTTTAAACATATCTAGTTTCTGTTCAAACAGTTTCTGTGTTCGATTAAACACGTCTGTAACAGTACAACAATTAATTATTTACTTTAAATAATTAAGTTGGTAATCATAAAAAACGGAAGTTCAAATGTTATCAGAGCGGTTCACTAAACTCTTAGTGAGATATTGTGGTTATTTTTCATTTGATTTGTTTTGTGTGAAATGTCTTTCTTTCCAGAAGGTAGTTCGGTGTCTCGACCTCCATTGCTTAATGACTTAAACTATCCATATTGGAAAGTTAGGATAAGATCTTTCATAAAAGCTCAAGATGAGAAAGCATGGATAGCAATTTTGTCTGGATGGTCACCTCCTACCGAAAAAGGTGAAGATGGAAACACAACAGTAAAATATGAACTTGTTTGGGATACAGAAGAAGAAAAATTATCCAGTTATAATAATAAAGATCCTCACACCATTTTCAATGGAGTTGGAGAAAGCTTTATTAAACTTGTTTCCACATGTGTCTCGAGTAAAGATGCTTGGACAATTCTTCAAACTCAGTTTCATGGAACTACAGATGTCAAAAGATCTAGATTTATTATGTTACAAACTAGGTTTGATGATCTTAGGATATCTGATTCTGAAACACTTTCTGAATTTTATGAGAGATTATCTGATATTTCTAATGAGTATTTTGCACTTGGTGAGAAACTTGATGATTTTGTTCTTGTTAGAAAAATCGTTCGAGTTCTGCCTGACAGGTTCAATGTTAAGCTCACTTCTATGGTAGAGGCAAAAAATTTCAGTACTATGAAAGTAGAGGAATTGATGGGGTCACTTCGTACCTTTGAGTTAAATGAAAAGATTCGTCAAAAAGACAAGTCGAGTACTTCCAAAGAAAAAGAGAAGACCATAGCTTTCAAAAGTACTGAAAAAGAAGCATCAGATGATGAAGATGGTGATAATGAAATGGCAATGCTTGCAAAGAACTTTAAAAAATATATAAAGAAGATAGGAAATAAGAAGTTCAATGGCAAGCCATCAAAAGGTAATCCTTCTTCTCTTAAACCTTTTCAAACTAATAAAAAGGGTACTCAGTGCAGGGAATGTGAGGGATTTGGTCACATCCAGTCTGAATGTGCAAACACCTTGAAAAATAATAAAAAAGGTATGATTGCTACTTGGAGTGATAATGACTCTGAAAGTAGTGAAGATGAGGAAGGTAATGTCGCTTTCACTTCTATTTTACCTATTTCTAAATCTGAAAATGAAAAAATTGTTTGCTTGAATAATGTTTCAAAAGATGAAGAAAATTCTGATAGTGATGAATCTGAATTGAATGATGAGTCTTTGAGTGAATCTTACAAAAAGATGTATGGTTCATGGGTGAAAGGGTGTTATGAAAATCGGTCATTGGTAAGCAAAAATAAAGAATTATCCTTTGAAATAAAACAACTTGGTGCTTCAAGTTAATAAATTTCAAAAAATATTAAAATTAATAAATTGTCTAAAGATTTGGATACTCTTGAGAAAAATGTTAGAATGCTTAACCCTAGTTCAACTGTTTTTGAGAATATACAGAATGCAAGTCAAAGAAGTCATGTGGGACTTGGTGCTTCAAGTTCTAAAAAATCTAAGAAAATTGTCTTTATCTCGGCTGGAATGCTATCATCTGACGTTATCGTGTCATCTTCACTAAAATCGGTTGCATCCAGTACTTGGATTGTTCCAATAGATAGGACACAATCAGTAGGTAAATCCAATGGTAATTTAGAAAAATTCATTCAAATCTGTCATTTTTGTGGTAGGAAGGGTCGTATTTGATCTAAGTGTTTTACTCTTATGAATTTTGCCAAAAATGTATATTTTGAGAAATTCAATTAATTTGATAATTCCAAAAGAGTAAAAAAGAAAAATGTTCAATCAAAGAAAATATGGATCAGAAAGAATAATTGTTTTGCTGGTTTTACTAGTAAATATGATAGATCTGCTTCTTCATATTTTTGGTATTTTGACAGTGGTTGTTCAAGACATATGACAGGTGACATGTCTATTCTTACAGACTTAAAACCTATGCACTGTGGATCTGTTACTTTTGTGAATGGAATTGAAGGTAATGTTCTTGGAATGGGTACTCTTAATTGTGAAGGGTTACCTAAAATCAAAAGAGTGTTACTTGTGAAAGGACTTAAAGCTAACTTGCTTAACATAAGTCAAATTTGTGATCAAGGTTGTACTGTTAACTTTGATAAAGAGAATTTTTTTTTAAAACAAGAATGGTGAGAATGTTCTTGAAGGTTTTAGATCTAATGACAATTTCTATACTCTTTTGCCTTCTATTATGTGTCAATCTATTGTGGGTAACAACACTGATGTGTGGCATGCTAAACTTGGTCACATAAATTTCAAAACTTTGAAAAAATTGTCACATGTAGGGATTGTTCGTGGTTTACCTAGGCTAGGTAAAGAATCTGATGGTAAGTGCAAGAGTTGTCCACTTGGTAAGCAATTAAAAATTACACATAAAAGTGTTTCTAACATAAACACTTTGAAAATGTTAGAATTGCTTCACATGTATCTTATGGGTCCAATTCAAATTGAGAGTTTAAATGGGAAAATGTATATTTTTGTTTGTGTGGATGATTTTACTAGATATACTTGGGTGGATTTCTTGAAAGAAAAATATGATACTTTTGATGCATTTAAAACTCTTTGCTTGAAATTATAAGTTGAAAAATATTGCAACATTGGAAAAATTGTTCGAATAAGAAGTGATCATGGGAAAGAGTTTGAGAATTCTGTCTATGATGATTTTTGTAAGTCTGCAGGTATTTCTCATGAGTTTTCAGCTCCCAAAACTCCTCAACAGAATGGAGTTGTAGAAAGGAAAAACCGCACTCTTCAAGAAATGGCTAGAGTGATGCTAAATAGCAAAAAATTGACCAAACGATTATGGGCGGAAGCAATTAATATTGCTTGCTATATCATAAACCGTGAGTCACTTTCGGGAGGAAAAGTGAAAGTGTTATGATTTGAAGGGAGTTCAAGATTTTAGCACTTCCGAAATTTGATTAGGAGTTTAGATTACAACAGTTGCGTTTTTCTTTAGCACTCTAAGTATATTATTTTCCAAATACTTTTCAGGTTTAGAGAGAGTTTTTTATTGTGTGAAGAACTTGAGTCCAGCAAGTTCTTAGTGGTTTATTACAGTGTACTTCTGTATTGTTTTCTTTGTGCTAATTGTGCAGGTCGAACACATTTGGCCATTGTTCATCAAGCTTCGGGAGAAGTCTTGCTCGTGAGTCACTTTTCGGGAGGAAAAGTGCAAGTGTTATGATTTGAAGGGTGTTCAAGATCTTAGCACTTCCGAAATTTGTTTAGTAGTTTAGATTACAACAGTTGTGACAAATTTAAGAGGGAGTCTTTATTTGTATAAGTCAATTTGGTTTTGTAATCATTTAGATATTCTTCTAATAAATTTCATTCTCTGGGCGTGGCCCCGTGGACTAGTAGCAATCTGAGAAGATTGCTGATACCACGTAAAATTTCGTGTGTTTTTTACTTTATGTTCGTTTTTATCTTTTGTTGATAAACTGTTTAAACATATCTGATTTCTGTTCAAACAGTTTCTGTGTCCAGTTAAACACGTCTGTAACAGTACAACAATTAATTATTTACTTTAAATAATTAAGTTGGTAATCATAAAAAATGGAATTTCACAACTTTTTCTAAAAAAAATATATTTTTAGTACACTTTTTTTAAAAATATAATAATAACAATAATAATAATAATTAACTCAATTTTGTCTTATTTTAGTTTTCAAATATGTATCTGTAACGTCCTCCTAATCCAAGACCGTTACACTATATAATTTAAATAGTGCTTAACTCGCTAAACGAGTAATTTAGATTTAAACCGTGTAATTAAACTAACCACAGGCTTAGGTACTAAAAATTTTGGTCAAAAGTCAACCATTTCATTAAAAGAGTTTGACTTCAATACATGGGATCCCAAAAAGGTTTAAAACAGTTACAAACCCCAAAATGTATACAAAAGCCAACCTAGGAGGCAAATCAGGGTCAAACCCTAGTACCAACTGATCACCTCGGCTGTGACGGTCGAGTAGGCCACATATTTAGACTTTGCCCCTGAAGCTCTCCATCTCATGGCTGGTCCAACTTTTCCTTTCCTTTATCTGCACCATTAAGCACCCGTGAGCTGTGGCTCAGCAAGAAAACATAATCAGTCTTATAAGCAGTATATTATCAGATCACAGATTCATAATTAGCATGCTTCGTAGTAATAATTCTACTCATGCATGCAATCAATCTAGATAAGTGACTCTAGAGTCATACTAGGTCCTATTGCCCAATTTCTCATATAATCAGCCTTAGAGTTGGCCAAGCAGGTCTGATGCTTAACATTCCAAATGACCCTAGGGGTGTTCAAGCATTTATCTTGCTTCTAGGTTGGCTTAACCTATCGACCAACGTTTAGCATGCTATTGCCGCCCTTGACTCCTAAGCTGAGTCTTTAAACCCTCGACTTATCAGCTGAGTCCCTAAACCTTTGGTTGATAAGTCGAGTCTATTAACTTTTGACTAATAAGTCGAGTCTATTAACCTTTGAATGATAAGTTGATTCTTTTAACCTTCGACTAATAAGTCAAGTCTTTTAACCTTCGACAGATGAGTCGAGTCTTTTAATAGATATGTCCTTGACTATTAAGCCAAGCTCTTCGTTAGATAACACAAATAAATCCTAAACTTATAAGCTGAGCTTCCCAATCAGATATACAAACAAGCAGCTATTACATAACACAGGCAAACACAGCGCATTTAACATGTTTAATAAAATATTCCCAACATAGTAATAATCATGTACTATAACCGGGTCAAGCCCTAAACGCAGACCGAGTGCAGTTTTTTTTTACCTCTGGTCCAAGCACGAGTTAGTTAACCACGACCCCCAAGCACGATCCCGTCCCGAGCCCTAGCGACACCCTAATCACAACCATAATCAATGATATTCATCAATATCGAGCAAATATAGACCTCCGGACTGAGTCCTAGTCTCTAGGACCTCGAATTCTACTAAACCGGGTAGTAGAATCATTCTTGAGCCCTTAGGTTTGAGTTCTCGTCACTCAAAAACTACTTTGGCAAATATTCACATTTTGAGCTGCGGCACCCCTCACAGGCGCTGCGACTCTCCACAAGTCAGAGAGCCCAGCCTCTCCTTTCTCTGGATAAGGGCCGCGATGCAGCCCAGCAGGCGCCGCAGCGCGATGGCTGTTCAGGGGGCCGCCCAGGCTCCTGGGTTCATGAGGGTCGCGACGCCCCAAGAATAGGGTCGCAGCGCGACCCCGTGAACCTAGTTTTCTCCTAGCCAGTTCCTCCTAATCTCTCCCCAAAACAATGCAAAATCCATAATTCAATCCCAAAACATCATCAGTACATCCTAGGTAGCAAAACCCAACTTACAAACATATCAAAAACTCACTAAAATCATATGTCGACGCCGTTTTTCGTCAACTTAAATCTGAAGAGCACTAAAGAAAGATTCATAAAAGAAGAAATGAACAGTCAAATTTTTACGTGGTTTAGTAGTCCAAGAGTCAATATTATTTATTTGTGATACTCTCTCAAAGCTTTCTCAGAGCAATTCAACAGAGTATTCTCAGTACCAGATTGTGCTTGAGTACAAATGAAAAATACCAGGCTATTTATAGGCATGGTAAGGAGAATATCTTCCACAAATTCAGGGAAGTTACAATTAATTATACAGATTTGAAATAAATTTAAATAAATACATTAAATGCATAATATCCCATGAAAATTGGGATTTAATGCCAGATAAGAAAAAATCTCTAAGTAATAGGTGTAACGCCTTGGTTACCCCAGAACAGATACGGTGAACGGTGATCGGAAATTTGACTCGCTACCCGAGTCCTTTGGTTAAAAACGTGCTCTAACTGTTATTAACAGGCTAGGTGGAAAACCAATAAAAAGGAAATTATATATTTTATTACATACATAAACTGCTCATGAGCTCATCAAAACATTTACAAGTTGTTTACATTATAAAATGGTCGCTACTGTTTCAAATTTACAAACCCGCCGACCTAAGTGGCAAAAATATGGTAAACCCCTTAGTTCCTCTGAGAACTCCTTGGCCATGGTGGTCAAGCGGCCGCATATGTACACATCACCACCTAAGCTCTCCACTCAAGGCTGGGTGAGCTTTTCTTTCCCTTTACCTGCACCACATAGCACCCATGAGCCAAGGCCCAGCAAGAAAACACAATATAGCATGATATAACCTCAATAATGATCATAATAATCATTCAGGACTATCAGTCCAAAACAGATAGGTGACAGTCGCAAAAGTCACTAATGTGGGTACAGCTCCCTTAAGCCATGTGACGATAGGGTCACCGGGCTTTACAGATAAGTGAACCTTTCTCTAGCTTAAATAGGATAGGTGCATGGTGAATAGTCACCAACATAACCTTCCTCATGACCATAGAGTCATAACCCTGGAACATCGTCCCCTAGCCATGTGACAAACGGTCACCTAGGCCTTTGGGCCTGGCTCTCAGTAACTAGTTTTAGACTAGTCAAGTGCTTATAAGATTCATCGACCTTAGGGTCGGTCCAGCATTAATGACTTAGATTCATTCAACGCTGCTATCGATTAGATCTAATCTTCATTCGGCCCTGCGTTCAGGACGCTTATGCCGTTTCTGACTCTTAGGTCAGTGTCCCTGACTAGTCAGTGCCATATACAAGTAAACAGTATTCACTAGCATTTAATATGCAATCCATGTCCACATTTATCAACCAAAATGCCTCAATAACAATCATGCATGTAACATACACAGGGTGCAGTTTTCTTACCTCAGGTTCGAGCGAGAAATATAATAAGAACGACTCCTGAGAACGATCAACCTTTTGGTTCCTTAGCGGTTACCTAAACACAACCAATTATAACCTCCCTTAATGTGAATCCACAATAATAGGGTCTTAACCTAATCACCACTCTCGGGACCTCGAGACATGCCCACACCATGATTATATTCGATCCCGGGCCTTAAGGATTGAAACCCCAAGTCAAACACCCTTAAAAGTACTCAAAACGGGACTTTGAAGGAACAGAGTAGCGCTACAGCGCTGATCCCTAGCGCCCCAGCGCTATTCTTAGAATCCCCATCATGCCTAAAAGCCTCCTGGGTAGCGCTGTAGCGCCCTAGGGTGGGCGTTATAGCGCTACCTCCAGACCTGATGTCCCCTGAAACCTTCTTCTTCAATTCCTTCGATTCTAACCTGATTCCAATGCTTTCAAATCCCATTTTTGGTGCCAAATGAACCCAAAAACCATCCTAACATACCCCAAACATCACAACCATAAGAACCCTATCCAAAACTCCCAACAAAACCAAGTCTTCAACCTAGAAATCACAACTACAAAACAGAACTAAAACAGGGCAAACCAGAGATTTTAATGGTTAGAAACTTACCCAAAGTTCAGCTTGTGATGCTCTTCAAGGGTGGAACACTCTCCCAAACTCCCAAGGCTTACTTCCCAAGTTTGAATCCTCAATAATGGTTCAAAAATATCAAAAGAAATGAAGGAGAAAGAAGGTATGGGAAAGCTCTCCAAGTTACCCTGTTTTCTCTCTTCTTTCACAGCCAAAAATGGCTTATATCTATCCTAGGGGTGAAATGACCATTATACCCCTAGGTCAATTGAAAGTTTCTAAAGGCTCCCAAGGGAAAAATTGGTATTTTCCACCTATCTCGTTAATCATAATTAACGCTCTCCAATTCCCGCTATTCTCGATAATCTCAAACACCAATAATTCATATCCTGTTACCCTTTAATTCTCGGTAACGCTCTAATCATTAAAGTCACCCCGAGACTCATCCCGAGCCCCGAACTTAAACCTGTTATGACCAGACCGCTAATCAATAATCCAAGATTGTCTCATGCTGAATAGCTCGAACAAACCCACATTATAATGTGGTCTGAACAGTATATAACCGACATGCATACAAATATACAATTATACCCTCAACGGGCCAAATTACCATCACACCCCTGTATTTATAATGTGGACCCACATACATGCATTTAACATCATATTATAATATAGTTCACATGTACATGCATATTATCAATTAATGGAATAATTAAACAAGTATGGCCCTCCCGGCCTACTAATTCCGCCATTAAACCACATCAGAGAATTCAGGGCATTACAATAGGGATCTCCTAACAATGGTCGTGTGGAAAACGCGTTGCTGAACTCAAATACATGATTAACACACTTTCAAGATTGACTGATACTTCGAGCTTGTTATTCCAGTCAACCTCCTCCTTAGCCAGTGGTTTCATCGAGCTCAATCTTCAGAGACCAATATCTTCGAGCTTACAACTAATGATCGAATGACACCCACGTGCATCAGAGAAGATTTGTTCTTTTGAGCTTATGCGTAAGCTCGAGCATTTTAAACTTGTGCTCGATCGCCAACAAGAATAAGTCCGGAATCATGCTTATTCATACAAGTGTTTAGCCACTGCTTGTTATTTTCGAGCTTACGCTTTACGAGCCTACATTTTGAGACTCATTTATTCATCCTCAAAATTTGGGTGTAACATTTTGCCCCCTCAAAAGTGTTGGTTCAAATTCTATGAGAATGAAACTTTTGAACTCCACTTTTAGAAAATCGTGCCACCTACCACACTCGAGTGTTGACACGTGTCACTTGAGGATTGCACACCAGGAGTAATCAAGTACTCTCTATTTCTGCACACGTCCTTTTCTAGGACCTTTTTTATGCCAACGTTAAAATTAAACCCCATCCATCAGATCCTTTTTCAAATCAAACCAAGGGCCCAGATCCATTCGACCTTTGACATCCCTTTTTGACGTATATATATACCCCCTCTTCTTCCTCATTCTCCACTTTTACTCCTCAGAGTTCACGAACTAGAGAAATAGAAAGAAAGAACCAGAGTTTTCCTTGCATGTTCTTAAAGCCTAAAAAGAAAAACACTCTTTCAACCTTTAGTTCGGTGAGACCATTCTTGCAACCACTTCTTCAATCAAAGATCTCTTCATACCCTCGGTCTTCTTCGCGTAAGTACTCTGATCTTTCTTTGTTATATATATATATATTGCTATTTTACGTGTTTCTCTTATCTGTGAGGATACCTCTGGGTTTTGCCAAAATTTTATGGCCTTTTTCTTGCCTTAGGCAAGTTTTCTGATTTGAGTAGTTTTGGCATGCTTAGAATCACGATTTAGACCGAAAAATTTCTAGTAGAAATGTGTAAAAATGGAGTTTTTCTGGTAAGGGGATTTTTAGGTCATCGGTTTCGTGTAGCTTAAGAAATAGGGTTTTGGTTTAGGGTTTAAATGCACAAATCCTGAAAACAGCGCCTTTTCGGGTAACTGCTGTAGAGTCCAAGAACTTTACTTAGCTAAGTTTGATGGTAGTATAATAGTAATAATAGTATTATCTTTATGACTGTGGATTTTTGGTTCAGACCGGGATTTATTTGGACACTCATAGTAGTACTTGTAGATTTTCTAAGTTTAACCTATAGTTTAAGAATATTAAATTTAACCTAAGGTTTGATTAATATGACTAATATTGAGGGTTATATTTATTATATTATAAGGTTTAGATAAGAACCAATTAGATAATAGCACATGTTATGTATAGGTTTATTAATGATTAAGTATTTTGAGGATTAAATTTATTAAGGTTAAAATTTGAATACTCTAAGGTCAGTCAGCAGCTTTGAAAACGTTAGAGGGCTTAGTCAAGGCTGTTTACTCAATTCAAATTAAGCTAAAAAAGTGTAATTTCGTGTTTAAATATTCAGCGTATGTCGATATATACCAGCTATAGGGGGCAATATATCGCAGTACGAAGATACGGAAAACACGAAACGTTGCATGATTGCCTCGGGCATAATGGCCCAGGCGATATATCGCCTATAGGGGGCGATATATCGCCTCTCTCAGCATATTTTGAAAGTTTTCAAAAATGTTCTCCATTCAAACCTTCAACCTCTTGATGAGTCCAGCATCTGTTTGAACAAGTCTTCAGCCTCTGCTGAACGATAATTCAAATTATTTTCACTTAAAAAGCCATTATTTTTATTCAAGTTAAATGAGATCTTTTCATTCCTAAACTCTATAAATAGGACCTAGTACCCAGCCATTTATTCATCTATTAATCTAAGTTCAAAGGCTGCAAGTTGCTAGGTGAGCGTGAGAGTGTAAACACTTGGGTTGGGAATTATAAGCTTATCAAACACTTGGGGAAGTAAGGTTTATTTACATTTCGATTCAAGGTTTAGATTGATCATATAAGTCTTCAAGGTATTTCCAAACTCTAGTCCATTTCTGTATTATGTTCTTTAAAATTCTCATAGTCTTCTACTCATTCTAACCTTATTCTTATTTTTGGTTAGGAAAATCCAAGTTCTTAAGCACAAGGTTTTTGGTAAGATATATTTTGATAGCATAGTTCCTTCTTCACTTTCATCCCTTTTCTTCAAATATACTCACCATATTATAAATGGTTTTTAGGAGTGTTCCAAGGTCCCAAATCAGTTCTCATATCCCAGTTATTTTGGTAAGGAAAATATGATAGGATTTATGTGTTATATGATTTTATATGTTATCTTATGATTTTATGTTATGTAATATGTTATGTTAAGTATGATTGTAGACTTGGGCATATGACCTATATGACTAACAAGCCCCAAATAGATTATGGGCATATGACTTGCTTAGCTAGCAAGATCCCACTAATCTAATGGGCATACGACTTGCTTAGTTTATGGGACCCCAAGTAATAATTGCCATTATAGTATGTATGTGACATAAGTGTTATAGTATGTTTTATGTTGCATTATGAATTTTTATGTATATGGCTATATGTTAGATTTTCCTTGCTGGGCATTAGGCTCACTCCTTTTTGTTTATATGTGCAGGAAAATAACTTAGTGGCGGGAAGGGTTCGTGGATGCTTGGAGAATGTGTATTGAGGCAGAATGGATTCAAGGAGTCGAGAGTTTCGGTTTCGAGGATGAAGTCTTTGTTTTATGGTTTATGTGTATTTTTCTGCACCTATTTATGTAATCTCTTTTCATTATAATTAAGTTATGTTTTTTTTTAAACAATGAGATCCCATATCCTAACTTCAATTTTATGTAAGTTTAACATTTCCTTTTTACAAGATTTAATAAAGTTATGATCTTTTCACTTGTAAGTTTTAAGGATTAGTGTTTATGTATAGTTTTCGTTAATGGTCCAAAAGTCTAGAGTAGTTGGGTCATTACAACTGCTAACTTTTTTCCTGGAAATTTGGGATTCTTTTAAATCGATAATAACCGCCCCACTCTCACGTGGGTGCATGCTCGATGCCCGAACTTCATAATACTTCGGGATACACATCTGAGCCAATCTCACCTTTTCCAGCCTTAAAGCTCGGTTAAGGTAATCTCGTTATCTCGAGCTTTCGAGCTCGAGTTATCAAAATTTTAATCCCTTCTTATTATTTTCTATATGATGGGCCCTCACCTTTTTCTTCCTTGTTAGATGTCTCAGTAATCTGAGAATCGGTGGGGGCCCAAGTTTGTTATCCCTTACCACCCATCAACTCCCAGTCCTGAGTCGCCTTTCACTCGAAACCAACGATTGATCTGCGAGCACAAAGAGCAGTGTGAGCAAGAAGATATGTGAGACCACTTTTGACAAAAAGGAAGAGACCCCGAGTAGCAACTTATCCTGACCCAGACCCCAAGATCAGGCTTATCACCTAGACCCCAACCTCAAGGATACTGTAGCCTTTTCACTAGGTGAGCTCGTATTTAGCTTGATGAAGGGTCCTCTTAACCAACCACCTAAAGCTCCCAAACCCCTCTCCATCTCGGTCTCAGAGAGTTCTTTTCTACACAATCTTCAGCTATCTCTCCAGCTACCCAAAAGAGAAGCGCATGTTCAAGGACATTCCAAACCACCCTCCGAACTTCAAGACCCCCTTCTTCTGGACAAACAGTCTCGCTCCCTCACGATTCTATTCCTTTCGGAGAATTCGTAAGTTCCTCGTATTTTTTGGCCAAATTCTCTTTTAATTTGTGAGCCTTGTTGACTTACTTAAATCTTTTATATAGCCACCTACTATCGTTCTCAGTCTACGGAGGCCATGAGGGAACGTAGGGAAACCATCTTCAAGCTTCCCTATGGTCGACTTTCTTCACGAGGACAAGCTCCGATTGTGCAACCTTCTAAAAGAAGATGAAACCACTGACGACTCTAGCAACCGCAAGTATGCGAGATGGGAGGGCATGCCCATGCCCTCCACCAAGCTCCCTATGAGAGGATTACATGCGAGTCAAAGCTCTCGAGTCCATTAACCTTGCCCCTTCGAACCCTCAGGCTTGGGAAATGAGGCACAGGATGAGGCCTCAGCGAGCTCATCAGAAGGTAAAGTCATGCTCGATTCATCCATGTGGTCTCCTTCATTACTTAAGCACGGGCCTGATGTAATGATCTTCTTCGAGGACTCCAGTTATAATTTCTTAGCATGGTTGAGGGTAGACCTTAGGGTCTGTAGGTTTGATAGTTGGCTAGGTAAGTACCAAACCATGTATAGCCTAAACGAGGTTTGGGATGGGGTAGCAGTGCAATACGACATAAAATTTTAGGGACCTCTTGAGGATGTCCACCACCTTTAGGGAGGGGACTCCCATAGCCTCATTAGAAGACAAGGGAATTTCTTGGTCCCCAAGTTTGAGCTCCAGTGAGTCTTCTTGTTAGGTTCTTAACACTTAGTCGCTTTTACTTATACAAATGCGTACATCCTTTTTCTTTCTCAGCTTGATTAATTTCCCTTGTGCTTTTCAGGTGACATGGAGTCGAACCTAGAAGCCTTTTGGGACAGCCCCTAACCTTGAGGTACTAAACGAGGTTGTGTAACCTCGAAAAAAGGGGATGCCTCGAAGTTGGCCAAGATTGCTGAGGGTTCCTCTCCATCAATGCCCGCCTCATCCAAGCCCAAAGCCCAGGCTCCTGGCTCTTTAGTCGTGGTTTTGGACACTGCCATCACGACCTCAATGGTTGCCACCACTGAACCTCTAGAGGTTATGCCACCTCCACAACCTTCTAGGGACAAAGGCAAACAAGTCGTACCTCCCTCAGCTCCCAAGCCTACGGGCGCCTCGACGGTGGTCTGCAAGTTTGTGGCACCATCCCATGTTTGGGAGTATCATCTGGAGAACGTGGCATGAACCTTAGGAGCTGACCTATGCTCGATATGCTACCTCGGGGAGGCCAGGATTATAGAAACCTCGATGCCGATGTGTGGCGATTGTTGAGAGGAGAAAATCCCACACGCCTCACCGACCAAGTGGTGGAGCTCTTGTTCTCAGTAAGTCTAGTTCTCTTGTCTTCTAATTTCTTTGGTCACTTATTTATTCTCTAACACTTATGAACATCATTTAGTTTTGTTATTATTTTTTTAGGCCCTTCTCGGTGTCCTCCGTCAGAGTTCAATGTTTTCCGCGAAGATGGCGTGGTGGAGACCCTGGTTCATGAAGCAAACAAGGCTCACATTCAAGCCGAAGATGGTTTGAAGGAGGGGGCACAGGTCATAGCTGAGGAGGTCTGAGCCAAGACTGAGGAAGCCCTCAAGGTTCTTCAAGTTAAGATTGACTCCTCCGAGGCTACTGCCAATAGCCTGTCGACAGAACTCGACACCAAGACATCGGACTTTGATGCTGCCAGGGCTGAGATCGATCGCCTGAAGGCAGAGACAAGTGCTGCCAAGGCTAAGGATGAAGGCTTAAAGGAAGAGAAGGATTCCGCCTTTAGAATTCTTAAAGACGAGAAAAAGCATTTCACTGAGGAGTTCAAGGCCAAGAAAGACTGGGCTACAGACCGAGCAATGTATATGATATGGTCTCTGAACTCTGACATTGACACCTCATTCCTTAAAGATAAAGAAGAGGATTTTATCTCCAAATTGAAGGCTCAGTTGGCCGAAGAAGAGGTCACAGCTATAATCCAGGACGACGGGAATGAGGAGGACAAAGGCGAGGAGGCTGAGTCTGGTTCAGTTGACCAACAGTGAACTGCTTCAAACAGGGCTACGTCCCTTAGAATTTTTTTGTAATTATATTTTTTGTGTCCTTGCGGCAATGAAAATTTACAGCTCGATTCTGAGCTATTCTAATTATCTTATGACTTTATATTTTAATAGTAGTTTTTATTCTTTCCACTTTTTGGCTCGAATGCCCTTTTTGCATATTGACTACCTTTAGATTTTTTGCCTTAATACTATGCATCATATTTTTGGGTCGAAATATTTCAAGCATTTTCTGATTAAGGACATGCTTTTATACTTGTTTATTCTTACAAATATACGTTAGGTTTAAGTTCAAATTTCAATGCATTCATGCATAGTTTATTTGAAATGCCCCTATTCGACATCATTATTATCAAAGTTGAACCTTAATTTTACCATGTATTTTTTTTAAAAAAAATACTCAAATGGTATGTAACCTCATTAGTCTAGTTATATTTTGTTTTGCCAGTTACTTTTCCTCATCCTCGAGTATGACCTCGAGGTTGCGAGGTCAAAACTTATTTGCAAAAATTTCCAGCCTTAGCTTTGACTTATGGTTTTTAGTTGGTTTATCTAGAATTCCTACTTTTGACTATTGATTAGGTCTTGCTGGTTTGTTCCAGACTTGTTTAGTTCGCGTGTTTGGTTAATGATCCATACACTTATTGTTTTCTTCATGTCAGATTAACAATACAAACATTGCTATTAGAGTTAATTTGTATTTATGTTATATTTTTTCGAGCCTATGGTATGATTGTATACCACTCATATGCCCCCTTAATATCCTATGATTACGATTTTAGGTTATTGAATTTCGAGGTCTTGCAAAAAAGTATAACAATAAAAATACAACATTTGAATGACATTCAGTACTTTATTAATCAAAAAGTAAAAATCAAATACACGCTTGGTTAAAACGAATATACATCATTCCAATATTATTGATAATAAGGTCGTAGATGTTCACCATTCCAAGCTCGCGGAACCAATCCTCCATTCAGCCTCGCTAGCTTATAAACTCCAGGTCAAATAATGGACTCAATCTGATAGGGTCCCTCCCAATTAGGTCCAAGTACCCCAGCAAATGGGTCTCGTGTGGCCAGAAACACACACCTTAACACCAAGTCTCCCAATCCAAATTTCCTATCTCGGACCCTCTTGTTAAAATATCTCGTGGCCTTTTGCTAGTATGCAACATTTTTCAGCTGGGCTTCTTCTCTTCTTTCTTCGATGTGGTCCAATTCTTCGAGCTGGGATTGGTTTGAGGTTTGGTCATATGTGTCGCACTTTATTGTTGGGATTTTGACCTCAATGGGAAACATGGCCTCGCACCCATAAGCCAGGAAAAAAAGGGTATGCCCCGTCGAGGTTCCCGTCGTTGTTCTATATGCCCACAAGACTTGAGGCAGCTCCTCTGGTAATCTCCACTTTGCTTCTTCTAGCCTTTTCTTCATAGAACTTTTTAAAGTCTTGTTCACTGCTTCGGCCTAGCCATTTACTTGGGGATGGGCCACAGAGGAAAAGCTTTTTATTATCCCATTCTTTTCGCAAAAGTGTGTAAACAAATCACTGTCGAACTAGGTCCCATTATCCGACACAATCTTCCAGGGCATTCTGTATCAACAGATGATGTTTTTCCCTACGAAATCTAGGACTTTCTTCGAAGTGATGGTTGCTAATGGTTTGACTTCAGTCCATTTTGTGAAATAGTCGACAACGACTACAACATATCTTACACCACCCTTTCCAGTTGACAAGGAGGCTATGAGGTCGATTCCCCATATCGCAAATGGCCATGGGGAGCTCATCATGGTAAGCTCAGTGGGTGGAGCTCACGGTATCAAAGCGAACTATTGACACTTATCACAACGTTTGACGTACTGGAATGAGTCTGTCTTGACTGTTGGCCAGAAGTATCCTTGCCTAATCACCTTTTTTGACAAGCTATGCCCCCAAGTGTGGGCTCCACAAAATCCTTCATGAATTTCTTCCAAAGCATTCTTTGCCTCGAGGGGAATTATTGTTGGGGTTTTATGCCCTAATTAAAACCCAAATTCTTTGTCATCTCATTTTATTATCAATAAAAGAATAGAAATCATTCTTTGACGGTCAATCACTTTGCTCACACGTTTTATTTTCAAGATTATTTGTTTAATATAAACTTCTATTAAATCTCGAGCATATAGCTAATTGTATTTATAGTGACGTAATCATAGTGGAATATAAATATGATTATATGTTCAAAATAATTCAGTGCTAAGATTAGTCAGTGCACATGATTTACACTAACTTGCTAATCTACGATATGATCTACTTACACATCACAGTGTTATGTTCTTTCCAGAACATTAGCAAAGTAGATAAGATCGGATGTATTTGTTACATCAGACATGACCGATGTTGACAGTTGATAAGATAAGTAAACATACCGTTATTATCTATTCTAGTCATATCATATAGTTGACCATAGGTCAATTCAATCTCAATTATGAGTGGTTAGTATTCTAACTGATTGTATTATTTGAGTTCTTTGACTTGTTCATTACCAGCTTACCCTACGGACTAGCCCATACTTACATCTTGGGAACTCGGTAGTATAGATATGAACATCCATAGCTTTTGATGAAGAAGTGAAACGATAGTTTCCTTTTAGTTCGGTTCAAAGTGTTAAATGATAGATATCTCATTTTAGTAATTAAATTAGTTTACTGAAATATCATTTACAAGGAACTAAGTGTTTTAAGGATAAAATACAATGAGGGGTAAAACGATATTCTAGTCCTATCTCATTGTAGACCGTCTATAGAGGATTGAGTGACAATTATGGTTGTAACAATGGATAATTAATAGTGTATCTATATTTGTTATAGAACGTTCTATGAATTCATGAGTGCAATTATGAATCTATAGTGGAGTCACGAGGAATTAATAAGTTAGTAAATTTATTTGTTAGATTTATGATAACTTATTGGATCTTGATTTCATAGGCCCATGGTCCCCATTGTACCTTGTATAAAATCATCTAGATAGTTTCAATTAATTGATTTAATTATCAATTAGAATTATCAAAGTTGACAAGGTCAATTTTGGATAGTTTCACGGAGTTATGTATTTTTTAGAAGAAAAGATAAATTATGGCAGATTTATTAATTAAGATAAATTTGTATCTAAATTAATAAGTAAGTTTAAATCAAGGTTCAAATTATAAATAATTAATTTGATAAAGGATTTAAATAATTATTTAATTAATTAAATCAATAGAAAATAAAATAGGCCTTGATTTAGTCCAATGGGCTTACAATAAAATGGGAAATTTCTCAAGCCTAAAGCCCATGATAATTTCGACCTAGGGCTGTTAATTGACTATTATTTTATTGATTTTTTTAATTAAATTAAATGGCCTCATTGAGTCTATAAAAGGAATCCTTAGAGAGAAATCAGAAGTTCGGATTTCTGAGACGACAGATAAGTTTAATCACTGGTTTTCTGATAGTTTTAGATTCTTTCTAAACACAAGTCCATTTCTAAGACTCTTTGTTATTTTTTTGGAAAAATTTGGCCTGGCTGATCATGTGCACGCGCATGCCCATGCGCACCAGCCACCAGCATGGTGAACAGTACCCACGGGTACTATTCATCCCATAAAAAATAATTTTTATTTGAAATTAAAGAAAAATAAAATTTGTGGAAATAAATTATTTATAATCAAAACCAAAAATATCTTTTTTGTTTTATCATTTAATTTTTTTTTAAATATGATTTTTGTTAGTTGAGATTTAAATAATTAGATATTTTTTACAAAGATTCAAATTCAAATTTAAAAATAGACTAACAACTTAATTTTAAATCTTTTAATATATTAAAATATTGGAATTTATATATGAGATATTTAAGATATTTTCTTTTAAATTCTTGATATTTTTATTAAATCTTTATTTGAAAATATAAATATCTTTTTGTTGACCGCGTTTTTGGCCAACGACGTGTAGACGTCAAAAACGACAAAAACCTTCAAGAGAAATAAACGACATAGACAGTTTTTATAGTGGTTCAGCTCCAATGTGTTGGTAATAGCCTAATCCACTTAGAGTTGTGATTATAGATCTACACTCAAGATCAGATGAACCTGAGTCAACTGAGTTTCTTCAATGCAGATTACAAGAATACAAGAATTCTCTCAAATACAAGTACTCTCTCTCTAGAAAATTAGAATTCGAATCCAAAGTCCTTTTTATGATGCCATAAGCCTTGTATTTATAGGCTCAGGATCGAACAGATGATGTCCCTCATAATCGGGATATTTTATTATTCTCATTATATTTAATTTACAATAATATTCAAAATATAACAATATACTATATTCATGGGATAAACTGAGAGATTCCCGCGCAAGCCAAGACCAATTCTTGTTGAAGCCGTTTCTGGGATTTCTTGCATAGCCCTGCCCTGTCTAGTCGATCCATATCACATTCAGGCTGGTCGGCCAATCCTTCACTGGGCGGACACGCACCTGACTGGGTAGACATGCACTTGGCTGGGCAGACATGCACTTGGCTGGGCAGACATGCACTTGGCTGGTCGGACATGGTCATGACCGGTCGGCCAAGGTCATGCCTGGGCAGACAAACATGTGACTGGTCGGATAAGTTCATGTCTGGGCAGACAAACATGTGACTGGTCGGATAAGTTCATGTCTTGGCAGACAAACATGTGACTAGTTGGATAAGGTCATGCCTGGTCGGTCATGACACTTGACTGGCCAGTCAAAATTCTTCACTGGTCTACCGGGTCACTCCTAAGCCAGATCACCCAACCATTCCTTGCCATTTGTCATTTCTATTGCCACGTCATCGTTTTCAAATTTTGGGGATAACACTTTTTATTCTATAGTTTTTAATATTTAAATTATTTGAATATTGTTAGTTAGATAATTTTATGGATATTTGAATTTGATTAACTGTTTTAAGATATTTTAGGCTTGTTATAACTATTAATATTTTTTTTTTTTTAAAATGGTTAAAATATTTGCTTATAGTTGTAACAACACAAGATATTTTTGAAAAACAGTTAAGATATTGTTTTTAAAATTTAAAATTGGTTAAATTTTGAAAAATATCATTTTTTCCAGCCAATTAATAAAATATTTTTTAATAAATGGGATATAAATTAACTTTGGTTAATTGTTGATAAATCCTATTTAAATTAAATTAATATTTTTTTTTCAAATTAACCTAAAACCAAGTTGATTGTTGATAAATAAAATTTAAATTAACTATTGTTAATTGTTGATAAATTTCATTTAAATTGACTTATTATTTGTAAAAATTTAATTAATTTGAATTTTTTGATAAATTCTAGATAACTAATTGTGGTATTTTTGCAAATGAAATAAATTGTGGTATTTTTGCATAAATTCATAGAATTGCTCGTATAGTAACATGATTAAGCCCATCCAATTATAACATGTAAATTTACACTATATGTGATATTTTTACAATTGGGCTTAGATGCATATAATGACCCATATGTTTATTAGATATATGGATTTTGCCAAATAAAATATTCATAAAATGATAAGTTTTATTTGGGCCATTATAAAATGTAAAGTTTAAATTCCTCTCTTGTGGGTGATTCCACTTGTGAAGGCCCATTTGTTTTGCATGACTATAATGGGCCTAATCAATTAATAATAATTAATAAAACGAATGTTTAAATTCCTCTCTTTTGGACCTTGTATGGAAGATTGGGAGCCTTTGTAGTGGGAACGACATACTGGACCCAGCCCTCCTCCTTACAAGCTCAATTCTTAAGGCTCATTTACCTAAGTTTGACTTAATTGTATATGTTCATTATATTAGTTAAACCTAAATATTGATTAGCAACAAGTTAATTCTAAATTAATTAAATTTTTTTCAATGTGACACTTTAGAATTAATAAGAAATTATAGGACTTTGGTTTTAAAAATTTTAATTTGTTTAATTTTTTTTGGGAAAACCATAATCATTAATTTTCTAAAAATAAATAATAAAAATAATATTTTTTTAATTTAACAATGAGCTTATTTTAAGACTTTTATTCGATCTCCACCGTTGGTTTAACATAGTACATAGCTTAATGGGGGCCTCGAGGCGCTTTGATTCGTCCCCCTACGGAAGGTTAGATCTCGGAAGATAGATAATTATAGGTCAAATTCTACTAGACTCACCCGTATGGTGACTACTAGGACTAAATCTATGATTATCAAAACTGTGGGTCTAGCTCATAAAATAAGAGATTTTGTTTACTTATTTTGATCGAATAGTAGGTTGTTAATAGTGGTGTCCATTATTAAATGAGTTTACAACTCTATTTAACTAGTGGTATTTTTTTATACTCGCCAACCGGGACAAGGATATCATAGATTAGTTAAAAACCTAAAGAAATAGAGATATGATTGTTTTTGGTATTTGTTCTCATATCTTACATATTTTTTGTATATGTTGTCCTATTTCTTGAAATTTGTGTGAATAGAAGTTTTATTGAGCAAATGTGATTGATTTCTGTTTTATTGATAATTTGTAGTTTAATTATGGATGTGTCTACTCCCATCCTTTCTCAACTTTCGATGGAGAAACTCACTGGAGAAAAATTCCTTAAATGGAAGCAAAACATCAACATTGTGTTGATTGGTGACAACTCCAAGTTCGTCATGACTGAGGAATCCTCAGAAGTTATAGCTGAAGGATCTACCAAGTCTGTGAGGGACAAGTATGAGTGTTGGCAGGCGGCTAACAACAAGGTGCGGTACTACATGTTGACTAGTATGGTCGACACTCTCAAGACAAAGATGGAGAATGTTGAGATCGCCTACGAAATCATGGATCATCTCCAAGACATGTTTGATGCCAAATCAGCGCAGACTCGTTTTAAGGCCACCAAGAAATATGCCAATGCTCGGATGGCACCTTCTCAACATGTCCGTGATCACCTGATGAAGATGACAAACTACTTTCAGGGAGCTGAACTGCATGGAGCCATTATAGATGAGGAAACTCAAGTTGGCTTAATCCTCAACAGTCTCTCTCCAGCTTTCCTACCATTCACCACCAACTATGTGTTGAATAAACTCAATTATGGTCTGACGCAGCTCATGAATGAGCTTTATACTTTTGAGTCTATCATGGGTGGACCTAGTAAGGGAGGAGAAAAGAAGACAACTACTACTACTGCTGCTGATCCAGCTAAGGCTGAAGCTAACCAAGCTTCGTCTTCGAAAGTTGGAAACAAGAGGAAGAATGGACAAAACAACAACCCCAAGTCTGCAAATGCTGCAAAGACGAGTGCACAGATGCCTAAGGGGAAGAACAAGAAAAACAAGAAAGGTAAAGATAAGTGCTTTCACTGCAAAGAGAAGGGGCATTGGAAATGAGATTGCCCCAAGTTTCTAGTAGCGAAAAACAAAGGTAATGATTATAGTTCATTTATCTCAGAAACATGTGTTTTAGAGAATGATAAATCTGTTTGGATTATTGATTCTGGATCTACCAACCATGTTTGCAACTCCTTACAGCTTCTTGAATCGTGGGAGGAAGTGAACGAAGGCAGCTTAAAGCTTAAAGTTGGGAACGGGGCATTCGTTAAGATTCAAGCAAGAGGAATATCTCGTCTGAAGTTCAGAAATATATACTTAATTTTAAAAGATGTATTTTTTATTCTGGATTTTAGTAGAAATTTAATTTAAGTTTCCATGTTACAATTAGAACAATTTGTTATGACTTTCACAAGTTCTAATATATCTATTTCCTTCAATGGATCACAATTGTGTATTGCATGTTTGGAAAACGGGCTTTATATTCTGCGACCTAACGAACCCCTCGCTCTAAACAATGATTTATTCAAAGTAGCTAAACCTAGGACCAATAAACGTCAAAATATCGATAACGATAATATGACGTATTTATGGCACTTGCGACTAGGTCTCATTGGCTATGATAGGATTCAAAGACTTACAAAGGAAGGACCTTTGAGGGAACTCACCTTAGGTGAATTACCTGTCTGTGAATCTTGTCTAGAAGGCAAACTGACCAAGCGTCCATTCTCTGCAAAGGGTGATAGGGCCAAAGAAACACTTGGTCTTGTGCATTCAGACGTTTGTGGACCATTGAATGTACAAGCCAGGGGTTGTTTTGAGTATTTTGTCACTTTCATTGACAATTACTCTAGATACTCATGTTTGTACCTAATGCATAGGAAATCAAAAACATTTTCAAAGTTTCAAGAATTCCTAGCAATGGCTCAGAACCAATTAGGTAAAACGTTAAAGATATTGCGATCTGATAGGGGTGGAGAATATTTGGATATGCAGTTCCAAGATCATTTAAATGAACTTGGGATTTCCAAGATCATTTAACTAAACTTGGGA
Source organism: Humulus lupulus (assembly GCF_963169125.1). NCBI lineage: Eukaryota > Viridiplantae > Streptophyta > Magnoliopsida > Rosales > Cannabaceae > Humulus > Humulus lupulus. Next base: position 161,140,951 of record NC_084798.1, on the reverse strand, counting down.
TTTTATCACAACTTACTGCCCCAGGTACTCCGCAACAAAATGGTGTAGCGGAACACCGGAACAGAACTTTATTGGAAATGGTTAAATGCATGCTTAGTTACTCAACTCTACCCACTTCATTCTGGGGACATGCGATTGAAACCGCGAATGAAATTCTCAATGTTGTCTTGTCTAAATCAATCCCCAAAACACCTTTAGAATGCTGGAATGGTCGTGAACCTAGTTTACGCCATTATAGAATCTGGGGGTGTCCCGCTCACGTCCTAGGGAAAAAGGAGGGAAAGCTAGAACCGCGAACTGAAGTTTGCATGTTTGTTCGCTATCCTAAAGGTACTCGAGGTGGACTTTTCTATAGTCATTCAGAAAAGAAAGTGTTTACTTCTACAAATACTACTTTTCTTGAAAATGACTATGTCCAGAACTTTAAACATCGCAGCAAAGTAGTTTAAGAGGAGATGGTTAAAGAATTGGCTCCAACCAATGCTCCATCTTCATCAATCCAAGTTGATTATGAAATTCCCACTTTTCATGTCCAACCGATGCAAGTCGATTTAAATGAAGAAAGTACCACTGTTCCCGAGCAAATAGTCACGGAGCCTCGTCGTAGTGGGAGGGTTTCTAGTAACCCAGTTCGCTATGGTTTGGATGGTGAAACCAATGTGGTTGTTGGTGACACTAGTGATGATGATCCGTTGTCTTTCAAACGGGCAATGGCTAGCCCTGAAAAGGAACTATGGCTCGAAGCCATGAAACAGGAAATGGAGTCCATGTACTCAAATTTCGTCTGGGATCTTGTGGAAGCACCTAGTGACTTTAGGGCCATTGGGTGCAAGTGGATCTACAAGAAGAAACGAGGTGTTGATGGAAATATCTAGACTTATAAAGCTCGATTAGTGGAAAAGGGTTATACCTAAAGAAAAGGCGTGGACTATGAGGAAACTTTTAGTCCGGTAGCCATGCTCAAATCCATTCGCATCCTCCTATCCATAGTAGCCGCTCTTGACTATGAGATTTGGAAAATGGACGTCAAGACAACTTTTCTTAATGGAAAGCTTGACGAAGTCATTTATATGGATCAACCAAAATGATTTAAAGTAGCTGGACAAGAAGGAAAAGTTTGCAAGTTGAATAGGTCCATCTATGGACTTAAGTAAGCTTCTCGTTCCTGGAATCTTAGGTTTGATGAAATAATCAAAACCTATGGCTTTGAACAAAATATTGATGAGCCCTGTGTTTACCAACTGAAGGCAAATCAAATAGTGGTAGTCCTAGTTCTTTATGTAGATGATATGTTACTCATTGGAAACAATGCTAAGAAATAATCAGATGTGAAGAATTGGCTGGGCACTCAATTCTAGATGAAGGATTTAGGTGAAGCAAGTTATGTTTTAGGTCTCTAGAGCATCAGGGATAGAAAGAACATACTTTTAGCTCTATCTCAAGCAGCTTACATAGATAAAGTGCTTGAATGTTTCTCAATGAAAAATTCCAAGAAAGGGTGTCTACCGTCCCGCCATGGAATTCATCTTTCAAAGAAGCAGTCTCCCCAGACTCTTGAAGAGGAAGATGCAATGAGAAAAGTTCCTTACGCATCTGTAGTTGGAAGTCTGATGTATGCTATGTTGTGTACTAGACCAGATATCTGCTATGCAGTGGGAGTAGTGAGCAGGTATCAGTCAAACCCAGGATCGGAACATTGGACAGCAGTTAAGCATATCATGAAGTATTTGAGACGGACTAGGGATTATATGTTAGTCTACAAGGGTGGTGTTCTGAATCCTGTAGGCTACACCGATTCAGATTTTCAGACTAATGTTGATGACAGGAAGTCTACTTCTGGAATGGTGTTTACTCTTGGGGGTGGAGCTGTAATTTGGAGAAGCGTAAAATAGTCAGCAATCTCAGATTCCACCATGGAGGCTGAGTACATAGTCGCGTCAGAAGTAGCTAGGGAAATAGTATGGCTAAAGAAGTTCTATTCGGATCTTGGTGTTATTCCAGAAATGGATAAACTGCTTGTGTTGTTTTGTGACAATACATGAGCGATATCCAACTCGAAAGAACCTCCCAATCACAAGAGGAGTAAGCATATAGAAAGGAAGTATCACATTATTCGAGAATATGTGGCTAGGGGAGATGTGAAGGTTATGAAGATTGCAACTGAAGACAATATTGCGAATCCATTTTCAAAGACACTACTAGAAGCTACATTTGATAAGCATACCAAGGAAATGGGATTAGTAGAATTAAGGCATTAGTTTCAATTAGTGAAAGTGGGAGTTTGTTGAGGTTTTATGCCCTAATTAAAACCCAAATTCTTTGTAATCTCATTTTAGTATCAATAAAAGAATAGAAATCATTTTTTGACGGTCAATCACTTTGCTCACATGTTTTATTTTCATGATTATTTGTTTAATATAAACTTCTATTAAATCCCGAGCATAAAGCTAATCGTATTTATAGTGACGTAATCACAATGGAATATAAATATGGTTATATGTTCAAAATAAGTTAGTCCTAAGATTAGTCAGTGCACAAGATTTACACTGACTTGCTAATCTACCATATGATCTACTTACACATCACAGTGTTATGTTCTTTCTAGAACATTAGCAAAGTAGATAAGATCGGATGTATTTGTTACATCGGACAAGACTAATATTGATAGTTGATAAGATAAGTAAACATACCGTTATTATCTATTCTAGTCATATCATATAGTTGACCATAGGTCAATTCAATCTCAATTCTGAGTGGTTAATATTCTAACTAATTGTATTATTTGAGTTCTTTGACTTATTCGTTACCAGCTTACCCTACGGACTAACCCATACTTACAACTTGGGAACTCGGTAGTATAATTGAGTGGGAGTGTTAATCATAGATATGAACATCTATAGCTTCTGATGAAGAAGTGAAATGATGGTTTCCTTTTATTTTGGTTCAAAGTGTTAAATGATAGAGATCTCATTTAAGTAATTAATTTAGTTTACTGAAATATCATTTACAAGGAACTAAGTGTTTTAAGGATAAAATACAATGAGGGGTAAAATGGTATTTTAGTCCTATCTCATTGTAGACCGTCTATAGAGGATTGAGTGACAATTATGGTTGTAACAATGGATAATTAATATCGTATCTATATTTGTTATAGATTGTTCTACGAATTCAAGAGTGCAATTCCGAGTCTATAGTGGAGTCACAAGGAATTAATAAGTTAGTAAATTTATTTGTTAGATTTATGATAACTTATTGGATCTTGATTTCATAGGCCCATGGCCCCATTGTACCTTGCATAAAATTATCTAGATAGTCTCAATTAATAGATTTAATTATCAATTAGAATTATCAAAGTTTACAAGGTCAAAAGAGAAATTATGGCATATTTATTAATTAAGATAAATTAGTATCTAAATTAATAAATTAGTTTAAATCAAGGTTCAAATTATAAATAATTAATTTGATAAAGGATTTAATTAATTAAATCAATAGAAAATAATATAGTCCAATGGGCTTATATTCAAATGGGAAATTTCACAGGCCTAAAGCCCATGATAATTTCGACCTAGGGATGTTAATTGGCTATTATTTTATTGATTTTTTAATTAAATTAAATGGCCTAATTGAGTCTATAAAAGGAATGCTTAGAGAGAAGTTAGAAGTTCAGATTTCTAAGACAGCAGACAAGTTTAATCACAAGTTTTCTGATAGTTTTAGATTCTCTCTAAACACAAGTCATTTTCTAAGCCTCTTTGTTATTTTCTCTTCTTCTCTCTGTATCTATCTCATGTGTTGAGAATTTCCCACACTAGTCTAGGTGATTCTAAGGATACATTGGAAGACTGTGAAGAAATTAGAAGAACGGTTCAGTTTCTTGATAATACTCTGCGACAGAAAGGATACAAGAGTTAGAGAAACTGAAGGAAGGACTCTTTCATTCCGCTGCGTATACTGTAAGTATTCTTGTCTTTGTTTCTCTTTGAATTCAATTTTAGAAACATGTTCTAGGTCATCTCATATTAATTTGTTTAATATTAGATCTACATCAAAATAAATAAAGATCCTGTATAAGTTATCCATCAGTTACACACCTAAGTAGTGGCATAGAGTATCCCCTTCTGTACAATTTTCCTTCCAAAATGGTGTATCTTTGTATTTTGTACATAAGCTTTCTAGCCTCGTTCCAGTCAGCTGGGAGACTTCTGGTTTTGTGGTTGTCGATTATTGGGGTCATCCATGTGGGTTGCAAGTCAATCATGTTTACATATTCTTCCTTAGGCTCGGTTATGCTCGGGGTCGGTAGGAACTCTACTGGAACCATGTTGAGTGTGTCAGCTTCATTGGTTATGGCGAGCCTAGCCAATGCATCTGCATTCAAATTTTGTTCTCGGGGAACTTGTTCTATAGCATAGAACTCAAACCCCCTAAATGCCTTAACTTTCCAAGTAAGATGCCATTTTTATGCCACGAGCCTGATATTCACCCAAGACCTGGTTAACTACCAATTGTGAGTCACTGTAGCAGTGGATGGCTTTTTCTTTTAGCTCGGTGGCTATCCGAATACCAGCTAACAATGCCTCATACTCAGCCTCGTTGTTCGATGCCTCAAAGCCAAACCTTAGCACCGAGTGGAAGCGATTTCCAGTCGGGGTGATTAGAATGATTCTTACCCCTGATCCATTTTCATGAGAGGACCCATCAACATAAAGTCTCCACAGCTCCCGGGCTGGGGTTACGACTCCCTTGTTGGAGATCCCTGTACACTCGACAATGAAATATGCCAAAGCCTGTCCTTTGATCGTTGTTCTAGGATGATAGATGATCTCGAACTGTCCGAGCTTGACAACCCACTTCAAGAATCTCCCGGATGCTTCGGGCTTGGATAATACTTGTCTTAACGGCTGATCAGTTAACACATAGATAACATGTGCTTGGAAATATGGTCCAAGCTTTTGAGATGTGTGCATTAGGCTCAAACTCAGTTTCTCCATCAATGGGTACCTCGATTCTGCCCCCAGTAACCTCTTGCTGACATAGTACATAGGTTTTTGCATTTTCTTATCCTCCCAGACAAGTATTGCACTAATCGTATGCTCGGTTGTGGCGAGATATAAGTATAAGACTTCCCCTACGATTGGTTTTGACAAGATCGGTGATTCGGCGAGGTGTTTCTTAATGTTCTGATACACGAGTTTACACTCGTCCGACCATTCAAACTTCTTGCCCCCTCTCAAAAGATTAAAGAATGGTAGACACCGGTCTGTAGATTTCGAGATAAACTTACTTAAGGCCGCCATTTTTCCAGTTAGGCTCTGGGCATCTTTATGTTTCTGAGGTGAGGGCATGTTAATTAATGCTTTGATCTTGTCGAGATTAGCCTCTATACCCCGAGCATTCACTATAAATCCCAGAAACTTACTCGAGGATACTCCGAATGAGCATTTCTATGGGTTAAGTCTCATATTGTATTTTCGGAGCACCATAAAACATTCGGTGATATCGTCTGCATGGTTACAGTTATGTTTGGACTGGACTAACATATTTTCCACATAAACTTTCATGTTATTCCCTATATGCTCAGCGAACATTTTATTCACCAACCTTTGGTATGTGGCTCTTGCATTCTTGAGCCCGAAAGGCATTATGTTGTAGCAGTACAAGCCCTTATCGATCACGAAGCTTGTGTGTTCCTAGTCAGATGCATGCATGACTATCTTGTTATATCCAGAATAATCGTCCATGAATGACATGATGTCGTGACCTGCAGTGGAATCTACTAGCTGGTCGATTCGAGGCAAGGGAAAGCAATCCTTGGGGCATGCCTTGATGTTGTTGGGCTTTGAGACCAGTACAGGGTTGGCTATCCAATCAGGATAGAAAGCATCTCGGATAAACTGTTTTGCTTTTCACCTTTCGACCTCCTCTTTCAGGGCTTTCTTTCTATCGTCGTCCATGCGCCTCCTTTTTTGTTACTTTAGAGGGAAGCTTTTATCTATGTTGAGTGCATGGCTCATAATACTCGGACTAATCCCTACCATATCCAAGTGTAACCATGCAAACACATCCTGGTTTTCTCTCAAAAAGCAAGTTAATTGTTATTTTGCACTTTTAGAAAGATTTATTTTCCTATTTTTACCACCCTTGTGGTATCTTTCTCATCAAGCTTCACTTCTTTAAGCTCCTCCATTGGTTCAAGATCGATCCTCCCTTTAACCCTAGGGTCGATCTCTTTTTCTATTTTGAAGATGGACCCGTTCATCTCCTGAATAACTACAAGCGCTTGTGCACTTGTTTGGTTTTTTCCTCCCATGGAAATGCTATAGCATTCCCGTGCTGTGAGCTGGTCTCTCTTCAGCGTCCCGATGGCACTAGATGTCGGGAACTTGATGGTCAAGTGCCTAACAGATGACACTGCCCCTGGCCTAATCAGGGCTGGTCTCCCGAGCTGTACATTGTAGGCTGACGGGGTGTCCACTACCACGAACTCTGCAATCTTGGTCACCGAGATTGGATAGTCTCCCAAGGTTACAGGGAGCTCGATGGATCCCTAGCTGGCGATCCCTTCTTCTGAAAATACATACAACATTTTTGCACAGGCTTTCGAATCTCGAAGCTTGAGTCCCATCTTTTCTAGAGTGGCCTTATAAAGGATATTGATAGAGCTCCCGTTATCTATCAAGACTCTACGCACCATTTTGTTCTCAAGTTGAAGTGTGATGACCAGGGGGTCGTTATGGGGAAGCTTGACATGTGAGGCATCTTCTTCTGTAAAAGTAATGGGTTGAGACTCAATCCTTTGTTGCTTTAGGGCAGGTGGTTCAGGCTCGTTGGGAGAACCGTCTCCAGTTTTGAGCTCGTTCACATATCTCTTCTAGGCATTTCTGCCTAATCCAAAAAGGTGCGGTCCCCCGGAGATGGTTACCACATCCTCCCCATCTATCGGTGGAGGACGATCATCCTCCCTTCCTCGGGACTTGACACTCATTTGCAAGAAAGATATTTTCCCAAGTCTCATTGAGCTCGATGTAAACTGTATAAATGGACAAATATTTGTCTCCCTTCTTCATTTTCCCCTTGTCTGCCTCTGAGTTATTCCCTTCATTTTTCTTCCTTTTTGTAGGGTTTTCTCCTAAGGGTCAAGACTTTGATGGGGTAGCCGAGGTCAAGGCTGAGTTTGTTATATTATTTTATAATATAATGTAAAATTATATTAAATTATAATATAATGTTTTAGATTAAATAAATGTGACAAAGTGTGTCATATATTGTAACATATAATAGAGAGTTACAATATTTAGATATATGAGATATATCCAAATAATGTAACATATTTGGTGTTACAAATTTGTAACTTCCAAATATTACCCTTTATTGTGTAAAATTGTTGTTACACAATATTGAGATGAATTTCATAAAGCCATATGTGATATGGCTGTTAGAGATATGATTTTAACCCCAATAATGTGTTTTGGGAGTTACAAAATCATTTGGGAGGGTTTGGAACCGTTTGGAAAAACAACACAATTTTTTGTGCTGAAATTGGTCAGTGGCCGCGGCCTATGGGTCAGAGACCAATGGCCGCGGCCACAGGCCAAAACTGACCAAATTTTCAGTTTTTTCAATATTTGTTGAACGGCTCAAAAAACCCAAATAACTCCCAAATCTCCTTTTTAATTCCATATTAATCCAATTAAACATTGGTAACAGCCATGGGGGTTGGTGGAATTTGAAATTCAAAGGGTGTCTCTAAACTCTACAAATAGGAGCCTATAGCTCACTTGAAAGACACAACTTTTCTATCCACTAGAGCACTTGGCTAGAAACACCTTGAGGCTTGATAATTCCAGAAAGCTCTTCCAATATCTAAGAGAGATCCCTTAGTGCTTGAGTTAGGGGGAAATAAGCTTTTGTACAAACCTTGTTCAAGTTGGTGATCCCCAATCCTCTTCACTTAGGTTGTGTAAGTGAGAGTTTGATTGTGTTTCTGTTCTTCTTTTTATTCTATTGCTTTTCTTCTTATTCTCTTGTTCTATTTACTTGTAAATTTTGTTTAAGAGTTGTAATTTTTTCATTTGGTCTAAACACTTTATTTTACTTGTAATCTTTTGCTTAGAGTTGTATTCTCACTATTCTCTTCTTCCTTTCTTTAGTTTATTTGTATTTTCAGTTATAGAGTTGTAACCTTATTTAATCAATCTATATTTACTTGTAATATTATTACATAGAGTTGTAATATTATAATCATTTCCATTGAAGCAAAACAATATTTTCCTAATAGAGTTAACATTCGTCGTTGTAGTTATAGTGGGCTGAGGGGTCAGTTTTAATGTTGACCTCACCTCCTCTACATTGATGAATCGCTCAGCCCTTTTATTGAACTCGATTATTGTTCTTATTAGCTTTCTCTACATGTCAACCCAAAGAGGACTTCCTAGTAATATACTAGCTCGAGCAGTCATAAGATGACCACTGTCATTGACATTGCGAGCTCATGCCACCTCTATGTTAAACCTTGTGAGGTAAGTTTTTAACGATTCTCCCGGCTATTGTCTGACATTGGTCAAGGTCTAGGCCTTGGGCATGATGCCTACCATGGGTTTGAACTGTTTTTGAATTCTTTCACCAACGGATCCCAAGACGAGATCGAATATCTTCTTAATTTTTTGAACCTGTTTTTTTGCTGGTCCTATCAAAGTGGTTGGAAATAACATGCACCTAAGCTTGTAGCCAACATTGATGGCTCGCATGATGGTATAAATGTGCCCAGGTGGCTATATGGGTCTAAGTTCCTGTCAAATGGAGCTACGTGGGGTATCTTGTACCCATGAGGGAATGGCATGTTTGAAATATGTGGAGCAAAAGGTTCGAGCTCCTCATCGGAGTCATTGGCCTTGTCCATGTTCCTTTCATACTAAAGGAGCCTGAACGCTCTTTCGAGCTGATTAATTCTCTCCTGGACCAAGTCCACTGGAGGCTGAGGTTGTGCTTGGGGTAGCTAGTTATTGTTTATAAAAACTCTAGCTCTCTCTCCTGACATAGGGTTATATTGGTTCCCACATACTAGCTGCACAAGTTCCTTTTAGCTGTTCAAATGATTACGTAAATCAGGGTTTGAGGGATTGGCCTGCCCTGGTTCTTGTTTAGATGATCTCAAAGATTACGATTATTTCCATAATTCCTAGTATTCTTGGGTTCGGTATCATATACGCTTACAGACCTAGTGAGGTCTAAGCTCCACTCATAAACTAGTGTTTTGTTCTGGTTGATGGGCTCGGTGGTTACGAGGTGGATCTTCCACCGACCCTCTTGCTCTAGTTGTTTGTAATCTTGACATATGGATTCCCGCTGGTTGGGCAGCCCTATGTCCTCGGGTCACCTCTCACTCGCGCTCGTGTCTGGGTCGAGTTCGCTAGTTCCTATCTCGGCTGCAACTTCAAGATGGTCTTTGCGGTGCATGCTCCCCTGGCTGGTTCCTATGAGGAGCTAGCTGGAATGCCTCTCAGAGTGGTGAAGGGTGTCTTATAGGAGATGGTGGATGCCTTATAGGCATTGGTGGTGGCCTCCCATTATTGGGCCTGGGAGGCCCAAAATTGGCCCAGATTGGTTCCGGCTTATTCCTAACAGATTCAGGATTAGAGCTCTGAGCTGCTGGGGGAGCTCGGTTATTCCCTGTTCCTACAGTTACCTCCATAGTCGGGTTGCCAGTAGTATTGGCTTGAGTATTCCTTCCAGGGCATTCATCGCCAATGTTTGCCCTGGGCCTTGGCTGGGCCTGCTGAGCCCCTTGTTCAGCCCTCCTGGCAGCCATGCTCCCGCGAGGACGTTCTCTGTTCCTTCGAAGTGGCGCCTAGACCTCAGCGGTCTACCTGGCCAATTCTTCATTGCACCTTGTGGCATCTGCCAATTGTTGACGCAGTTGGAGATTCTCCATTTCCATGATGGGAATGTACCTCTCCGGATTATAATAGAGGTCCTCGTTAGGCCTTTGGAGCAGGCGACCCCCTAGAGTTAGATGATGCACTTCCTTCGTCTGGGTCATGGTCTATCATTAGTTGTTTCCCAGGCCTCTGTGGGTAATCTTCAGTGTGAGAAGTTTGCTCCTCAGGTATTTGGGGCAATGATCGCCCACCAGCTCCTGGGTTGTTCGCAGCAACCATTGGTAATGCAGGAGGTTTTTGACTAAACAATCCAAAGATTTTCTTAATGCTCTCAATGATAGCACCAAACTGTTGATGCCATTTTTTGTCAACTTAAATCTGAAGATCACTAAACAAAGATTTAGAAAATAAGAAATGAACAGTCGGATATTTACGTGGTTCAGCAATTAAAATCTGCCTAGTCCACGAGTCAATATTATTGATTTGTGATACTCTCTCAAAGCTTTCTCATAGAAATTGAACAGAGTATTCTCAGTACCAGATTGTGTGTGAATACAAATGAAAAATATCAGGCTATTTATAGGCTTGGTTAAGAGAACATCTTCCATTAATTCAGGGAAGTTACAATCAATTATACAGATTTGAAATAAATGTAAATACATACATTAAATGCATAATATATCCCATGATAATTGGGATTTAATAACAGAGAACAACAAATCCCTAAGGAATAGGGATCTCTTAACAATGGTCGTGTGCAAAACGCATTGCTGACCTCGAATACAAGATTAACGAGCTTTCTATATCGATTGATACTTCAAGCTCGTTATTCCAGCCAACCTCCTCCTTAGCCAGTGGTTTCATCGAGCTCAATCTTCGAAGACCAATATCTTCGAGCTTACAATTAAGGCTCGAATAACTCCCACGTGCATCAGGGAAGATTCATTCTTTTGAGTCATGCTTAAGCTCGAGCCTTTTAAACTTGGGCGTAATCACCGGCAAGAATAAGTCAGGAATCATGCTTGTTCATACAAGTGTTTAGCCACTGCTTGTTATTCAAGCTTACACTTTATGAGCCTACATTTCGAGACTCATTTATTCATCCCTGAAATTTGGGTGTAACACCATAAAATCCAATCAAACTTAAGAAACTTTAGAAAAACAAAAACTCAGAAGTTTAGGAGCTCGAATTACCTCTGATAAATCTGTTTCCAGCTAAATTCTCAGGATATCAACCTTCTAATATTCCCTAGAATTGTTGTGACTCTAACCTTGCTTAAATCCGAGCTCTAAAACTCGAGCTTCCTTCGAAAACGCTAACAAGTGTGAAGAGTGAATGGGAGAGAGAGAACGAGAGTGAGACTTGAGTGTTTCTCTGAGTTAATGAACTCAGGCTAACCCTTATATACGAACGGTCCCAAATGACCAAAATACCCCCACTCATCATGCTTCTCTCTCAACACCCCATAGGGAAAAAATGTCATTTTCACACTCTAATCGCGCTCTATACCCAAATTTTCTAAAATAATTTCGCTAAACCCGACCTTGTTGTTCCTCCATAATAGCTTAACCAAAGGTATGGTTCTATTCCTCAATACTTTATCATGTCTATCCAGGAGCTGAACTGGTCCCTCCTCATAGGACAAATATGTCTGTAACTCCAGATCCTCAGAACTCAATACATGAGTTACATCTGATACATATTTCTGAAGCATCAGAATATGGAATGCATTATGAACCCATGTCAGTGATGGGGTTAAAGCCAACCTATAGGCTACCAAACCAATCCTTTCCAGGATCTCAAAAGATCCCACGAACCTAGGGCTCAGCTTGCCCTTCTTTCCAAACCGCTTCACCCCTCTCAATGGTGAAACATGGAGGAAAACATAGTCCTCAGCCTGAAACTCTATATCTCTACACTTGGGGTCAGCGTAGCTCTTCTGTCTACTTTGAGAAGCGAGCATCCGAGCTCTAATCTTCTCAATAGCCTCATTGGTACTATGAACTGCTTCAGGACCCAGATATTTTCTTTCACCCATTTCATCACAATGGATGAGTAATTTGCATTTCCTACCATACAACATCTCATAAGGAGCGACTCCAATAGTCGACTGGTAGTTGTTATTGTAGAAAAACTCAATCAATTGCAAATATTTAATCCAGGACTCTTCAGATTGTTGGGAAAACTTATACATGATCTTGTTTATTTTCATGTAAATCGTATATTAAACATATTAATATAAGAAAACCGAGAACATGTTTCTAAAATTGAATTCATAAAGAGATAATGATAAGAACACTTACATTATTGTGTAGCGGAATGATTGAGTCATTCCTTCAGTTTCTCTAACCCTTGTGTCCTTTCTATCGCAGGGTATCACCAAGAAACTTAACTGTTCTTCAATTTTCTTCACAGTCTTCCAAAGTATCCTTAGAATCACCTAGACTGGAGTGGGAAATTCTCAACACATGAGGTAGATACAATAAGAAGAAGAGATGAGAATATTGAGGCTTAGAAAAACACTTATGGTATAGAGAGAATCTAAAACCTAGAGCATCAAGAATAGATCTTCTGATTTTCTGTCGGATAGTCTTTCTATCAATCTGTTTTCAACTCTCACTTCGCATTCCTTTTATAGGCTCAATTAGGTTACTTATTTCATTAAAAAATCAATAAAATAATATCCAATTATCAGCATTAGATCGAAATTCTCATGGGCCATAGACCTACAAAATTTGCCTTTTAATTATAAGCTCATTGGACTTAAAATCAAGGCCCTTATTATATTCTATTGATTAATTCATTAAATAATTATTTAAATCCTAAATCAAATTAATTATTTATAATTTGAACCTTGATTTAAACTTATTTATTAATTTAGACACCAATTTATATTATTTAATAAATCCGTCCTAATTTCTTTTTTTTTCTCTAAATTACATAACTCTGTAAAACTATCCAAAATTGACCTAGTCAACTTTGATAATTAAATAAATTAATTGAGACTATCTAGATGATTTTATCCAAGGTACAATAGGGACCATGTGTTAGAGAATATATGTTATTACCTCAATGGAAAAGGTAAGATAATATAACTCTATGCAAAATATTACAAATAAATAATGATTGATTAAAAAGAGTGTTACAACTCTATAACTGAAAACACAAACAAACAAAGAAAGGAAGAGGAAGAAGGAGAAGAAGAGAAATGTGAAAGATACAACTCTAAACAAAAGATTACAAGTAAAGGAAAGGTGTTTGAAACAAAAGAAAAGAAGATTACAATTCTAAACAAAAGTTACAAGTAAATAGAAAATGAAAATAAGAAGAAAAGAAATAGAGAAAAATGCAAGAACAAAACAATAGTAAACTCTCACTTACACAACCTAAGTGAAGAGGGTTAGGGATCACCAAGTTGAACAAGGTTTAAAACCTTTGTCCAAAAGCTTATTTCCCCCTAACTCAAGCACTAAGGGATCTCTCACAGATTTTTGGAAATGCTTTCTGGAATAATCAAGCCTCAAGGTGTATTTTCCAGCCAAGTGCTTTGTGGATGGAAAATGGTGTGTCTCACAAGTGAGCATTAGGCTCCTATTTATAGAGTTTGAGATACCCCTTTGAATTTCAAATTCCACCAACCCCCATGGCTGTTACCAATGTTTAATTGGATGTTTATGGAATTAAAATGAAGATTTGGGAGTTATTTGGGATCTTAGAACCGTTCAATTTGGAAAAAACTGAAAAACCATATAGGCTGTCAGCCTCACTGGCCACGACCAAGATCATCAGTGGTCGCGGCCACTGACCTTTGTCCCCCAGGCCATGGCTAGGGAAAGACAGTGGCCACGGCCACAACCTAGTTTCAGTACAAAAATTGTCATTTTCCAAATCGTTCAAAAACGTCCCAAATCATTTCCCATACGATTTTGCAACCTCCAAACACCTATTGGGAGTTAAAAACATGTCTCCAATAGCCATATTTCATTATGGCTTTATGAAATCCAATCTCAAATATGTAACATATAATATACACATTATTGGGTAATATTTGGGAGTTACAAATTTGTAACTGATTTTGTAACTCCAACATATATCACATTTGGGCACACACATGTGTCCAATTTTGTGACTCTCAATAATATGTTACAAGGTGTGACAAATCACATTTTGTCACATTATTTAATATAATATTATATTATGTGAAATAATATAGCATTCCCCCACTAGATTAAATAATCACTTTTTGTAACACTTATTTAATCAATCAAACATTATATTAAAATAAAATATTCCCCCACTTGATTAAATAATCACTCTCTATAGAAACATTTGCATTGGTGCATAAAGTAAAATGTCTTTCGACTTGAATTTTACCTTAGTGTAATTATCAAAAAGTTTGTTGAAATTTTGGTTGCCGAAGCATTGAACAACTATCCCTTGATAACAAACCGGTGATAACACACACACCTTTGCTGTGTTCACTTGAAACCTCAATGTCTCGCTTTTGAACTATTCATGGCCATGTGCACATTCCATTCATAGACTTTTCTTGAGAATGACTCCCAATTCTCACGAGGGGCGCCACCACCCCTAGGTCTATATAGGTAGAACTCTTACAATATTTTGTTGCCCTAAAATACTTGTCTTTTCAAGACTGAGTTCTATTAAAAAAACCTTTCGGTTTTAACCCTCATTTTGGTAACACACTAGTACTCATATCTCAGATGGGAAAAAATTTGAGTACTACTACTATTCACTTGATTGACTTGTTATTACCTATTGAACCTAATACTTGTTAGGTGACTAGTATTAAGATAGATTACCATCAACCGTGAATCTCTTTAGGGAGTCTAAGTCCCACCCCTTGAGATGTAGAAATGATTCCATTTGAATCATTTCTTTTCTCATGTATGCATACTTAGACACTCTCATTATTTTATTCAAACTTTGTTACTAGTCGTAGTTTGATTAAAATAGTTACCCCTTTAAAATAGTGATTTTGACCATAGTCAACACCCCCACTATTTTATAGCTTTATATCCAAGATAAACATTTTCCTTGAATATTAATTCTAGAAACCTCTTTGTTTCTAAAATTCTCCTTTATGTTTTAAATTGATGCCTTCTTGAATCAAAATATTACAAACAATGACTTTAGACACCAAACATGTCTAGATTTGTTCATTCTATACATATATAGCCAATGTGATTTAGAATGTGGAATTCCAAATCACCTATTTGATAGAATGACCAAATTAATCAATTAATTAACAACAAAATAAATTGATTAACTTTGGAGCATCGCCCCCATATTTCTCACATAGTGACAATAAAATATCACTTTAAAATAGAAATCTCTTCATTTCTAATAAGTCATTTATCCTCCAAGATAAATCTAGACTTATGATTCTCAAAGTTCATCATGAGTCCTTAAGCTACATGATAAACACTCAATAGATCAAGATAAAAAAACCTCAATGTTTATCTTGATTCATTTACTTGCTAAAGCAAGACACACTTCTTTCAAAGCAACTTTTACTTAGTCTCTTTCTTTTATGTATTTCTCAAAATAAAAATGTGAACACAAATATAATGTGAGAATTTCTCAAACAAATAATCACATTATGAAATAATAGGTCTACACTCTTACCTCTTATTTTAACACGTTCATTTTGAAACTTTGTTAATGTCTCATAGCAAAATAAAGAATTATCGTAGAATAATACTTTAATTTTATTGATAGCTTTCAAGAGTACAAGCTTTATTACAAAATAAAAAATTTCCCAACAAGGCACATAAACATGGTAATCATGCTAGGATTTCTTCTTCCTTTTCTATAGCATTTACCTCATTCTCATGTGGGCCCTTTCAGACCTACATACTCTAGCATAGTGCCCGGGTTTTCCACTAACAAAACAATGACCTCTCACGTCTTTGAATTGTCCATGATATTTCTTTGGACCTACAGGGTTCCCACTACCCTTTTTGTTGTTGTTGTTGCCCTTTGGATGCTTGTGTGAAATCGCATTGGCCTTGGAAGTCTCATCTTTAGACTCATTCACACCCTTGTCTCTTATTCTCGATTCCTCTTCGATTATAATGTGTTTTTGGATCTCTTCCAAAGTGTAATCCTCATTCTTATGGAGGATTCTTTTCCTATAGCTCCTCCAAGTTGGTGGTAATTTTGCCACTATTGCACCAACTTGGAAGGCCTCGGGAAGCTCAATCTTGAGAACTTCTAACTTATTTACAATCACTTGTAACTCATGAATTTGAGGTAAAAGAGTTTTCCCATCAATGAAAGAAAAGTCAAAATATTGAGAAATTAAGAACTTTCTTGTACCTTCTTCCTAGCCTTGTACTTACTCTCCAAGGCAGCCCAAATCTCCTTTGCGGATTTGGTATTGGTATAGAGGTCATATAGCCTATCGGATAGGGAATTAAGGATATGACCCCTACAAAGAAGGTTTTCCTCTTCTCTCTTCCTTCTTTTCTCCACTTCCTCGGGAGTATCTTTGTCGGATGGCTCGACTAGAGGTGCCAAGGATGACTCAAGGATGTAGGCTATCTTGAGTGTTGTCAAAAGGAATTTCACCTTGTCTTGCCACCTAGTGAAATTGGATCCATCAAACCTATCCAACCTCACTAAGTCTTGGTTCATGATCTTGATGGTCTCCCCTTCCATTGAAACAAAAAAGGGATAAGCTTTCGATTGTTAGAGAATATATGTTATTGCCTCAATGGAAAAGGTAAGATAATATAACTCTATTCAAAATATTACAAATAAATAATGATTGATTAAAAAGAGTGTTACAACTCTATAACTGAAAATACAAACAAACAAAGAAAGGAAGAGAAAGAAGGAGAAGAAGAGAATGGTGAAAGATACAAATATAAACAAAAGATTACAAGTAAATGAAAGGTGTTTGAAACAAAAGAAAAGAAGATTACAACTCTAAACAAAAGTTACAAGTAAATAGAAAATGAAAATAAGAAGAAAAGAAATAGAGAAAAATGCAAGAACAAAACAATAGTAAACTCTCACTTACACAACCTAAGTGAAGAGGGTTGGGGATCACCAAGTTGAACAAGGTTTAAAACCTTTGTCCAAAACTTATTTCCCCCTAACTCAAGCACTAAGGGATCTCTCACAGATTTTTGGAAATGCTTTCTGGAATAATCAAGCCTCAAGGTGTATTTTCCAGCCAAGTGCTTTGTGGATGGAAAATAGTGTGTCTTACAAGTGAGCATTAGGCTCCTATTTATAGAGTTTAAGATACCCTTTTGAATTTCAAATTCCACCAACCCCCATGGATGTTACCAATGTTTAATTGGATGTTTATGGAATTAAAATAGAGATTTGAGAGTTATTTGGGATCTTAGAACCGTTCAATTTGGAAAAAACTTAAAAACCATATAGGCTGTCAGCCTCACTGGCCGCAACCAAGATCATCAGTGGCCGAAGCCACTGGCCTCTGTCCCCCAGGCCGTGGCCAGGCAAAGACAGTGGCCGTGGCCACAACCTAGTTTCAGCACAAAAATTGTCATTTTCCAGATCGTTCCAAAACGTCCCAAATCCTTTCCGACATGATTTTGTAACCTCCAAACACCTCTTGGGAGTTAAAAACATGTCTCCAACAGCCATATTTCATTATGGCTTTATGAAATCCAATCTCAAATATGTAACATATAATATACACATTATTGGGTAATATTTGGGAGTTACAAATTTGTAACTGATTTTGTAACTCCAACATATATCACATTTGGGCACACACATGTGTCCAATTTTGTGACTCTCAATAATATGTTACAAGGTGTGACAAATCACATTTTGTCACATTATTTAATCTAATATTATACTATATGAAATAATATAACACCATGGGCCTGTGAAATCAAACTCCAATAATTTATCATAAATTAAACAAATAAATTTACTAACTTATTAATTCCTCGTGACTCCACTAAAGACTCATAATTGCACTATTGAATTCATAGAATGCTCTATAACAAATATAGATCGTTATTAATTATCCATTGTTACAACCATAATTGTCACTCAATCCTCTATAGACAGTCTATAATGAGATGGGACTAAAATACTGTTTTACCCCGCATTGTATTTTATCCTTATAACACTTAGTTCCTTGAAAATGATATTTCAGTAAACTAATATTAATTACTGAAATGAGATCTCTATCATTTAGCACCTTGAACCAAACTAAAAGAAAACCATCGTTTCACTTCTTCATCAGAAGCTATAAATTTTCATATCTATGATTAACACTCCCACTCAATTATACTACCGAGTTCCCAAGTTGTAAGTATGGGCTAGTCCGTAGGGTAAGCTGGTAACGAACAAGTCAAAGAACTCAAATAATACAATCAGTTAGAATACTAACCACTCAAAATTGAGATTGAATTGACCTATGGTCAACTATATGATATGACTAGAATAGATAATAACGGTATGTTTACTTATCTTATCTACTGTTAATATCGGTCAAGTTCGATGTGACAAATACGTCCAATCTCATCTACTTTCCTAATGTTCTTGAAAGAACATAACACTGCGATGGGTAAGTAGATCATATCGTAGATTGGCAAGTTAGTGTAAATCATGTGCGCTGACTATTCTTAGGACTAACTTATTTTGAACATGTAACCATATTTATATTCCAATGTGATTACATCACTATAAATATGATTAGTTATATGGTCATGATTTAATAGAAGTTTATATTAAACAAATAATCATGAAAATAAAACATGTGAGCAAAGTGATTGACCAAGTCAAAAATTGATTTTTGTTCTTTTATTGATAATAAAATTAGATTATAAAGAAATTGAGTTTTAATTAGGGCATAAAACCCCAAAAAAACTCCCACTTGCACTAATTGAAACTAATGCCTTGATTCTACTAATCCCATTTCCTTGATATGCTTATCAAATGTAGCTTCTGGCAGTGTCTTTGTAAACGGAGCCGCAAGATTGTCTTTAGACGCAATCTTCATAACCTTCACATATTCATTGGCCATATATTCTCGAATTATGTGATACTTCCTTTCTATATGCTTACGCCTCTTGTGACATCGAGGTTCTTTCGAGTTGGTTATCGCTTATGTGTTGTCACAAAACAACACAAGCAATTTATCCATTTCTAGAATAACACCAAGATCTGAATAGAACTTCTTTAGCCAGACTATTTCCTTAGTTGCTTCTGACACAACTATGTATTCAGCCTCCATGGTGGAATCTGAGATCGTAGACTGTTGTACGCTTCCACATATCACAGCTCCACCCCCAAGAGTAAACACCATTCCAGAAGTAGACTTCCTGTCATTGACATCAGTCTGAAAATCTGAATTGGTGTAGCAAACCGGGTTCAAAACTCCACCTTTGTAGACGAACTTATAATCCATAGTTTGCCTTAAATACTTCAGGATATGCTTAATCACAACATAGCATACATCAGACTTCCACCTACAAATGTGCAAGGAACTCTTCTAATTACATCTTCCTCTTCAGGAGTTTGGGGAGACTGCTTCTTTGAAAGATGAATTCCATGGCGGTATGGTAGACGTCCTTTCTTGGAATTTGTCATTGAGAATCATTCAAGCACTTTATATATGTAAGCTACTTGAGAAAGAGCTAAGAGTTTTTTCTTTCTATCCCTAATGATCTGGATACCTTGAACATAACTAGCTTCACCCAAATCCTTCATCTGAAATTGAGTGCTCAATCAATTCTTCACATCTGATAATTTCTTAACATTGATTTCAATGAGTAAGATATCTTCTACATAAAGAACCAAGAATACCTCTATTTGATTTTCCTTCAGTTGTTAAACACAAGGCTCATCAATGTTTTATTCCAAGCCATAGGTTTTGATTATTTCATCAAACCTAAAATTCTAGGAATGAGTAGCTTACTTAAGTCCATAAATGGACCTATTCAACTTGCAAACTTTTCCTTCTTGTCCAGCTACTTTAAATCCTTCTGGCTGGTCCATATAAATGACTTCATCATGCTTCCCATAAGGAAAAGTTGTCTTGACGTCCATTTGCCATATCTCTTAGTCGAGAGCGGCTGCTATGGATAGGAGGATGCAAATGGACCTGAGCATGGCTACTGAACTAAAAGTATCCTCATAGTCCTCACTTTCTCTTTGGGTATAAACCTTTGCCACTAATCGAGTTATAAGTTTCGATATTTCCATCAACTCCTTGTTTCTTCTTGTAGATCCACTTGCACCCAATGGCCCTAAAGTCACTAGGTCCTTCCACAAGATCCCAAACAGAATTTGATGGACTCCATTTCCTATTTCATGGCTTCGAGCCATAGTTCATTTTCAGCTCAAGCCATTGCCTATTTGAAAGACAACGGGTCATCGTCACCAGTGTCACCAACAACCATATTGGTCTCACCATCCAAACCATGGTAAACTGGGTTCCTAGAAACCCTCCCACTACGACGAGGCTCTGTAACTGTTTGCTCAGGAACAGTGGTACTTTCTTCATTTAAATCAACGTGCGTCGGTTGGACATGAAGAGTGGGAATTTCATCATCAACTCGCGTTGATGCGATGGAACATTGGTTGGAGTCAATTCTTCAACCATCTCCTCTAAACTACTTTGCTGCGCAGTTTGAAGTTTTGGACATAGTCATTTTCCAGAAAAATAGCATTCATAGAGGTAAACACTTTCTTTTCTGAATGACAATGGAAAAGTCCACCCTGAGTACCTTTAGGATAGCCAACAAACATGCAAACTTCATTTCGCGGTTCTTGCTTTCCCTCCTTTTTCCTCAGGACGTGGGCGAGACACCCCCAGAATCTACAATGGCGTAAACTAGGTTCACGACCATTCTACGTTCTAAAGGTGTTTTGGTGATTGATTTGGATGGCATGCCATTGAGAATGTCGTTCGCGGTTTCAATTGCATGTCCCCAGAATGAAGTTGGTAGAGTTGAGTAACTAAGCATGCATCTAACCATTTTCAGTAAAGTTCTGTTCCGACGTTCTGCTACACCATTTAGTTGCGGAGTACCTGGGGCAGTAAGTTGCGATAAAATTGTAATGCCCTGACTAATTCTAAGACCTCGGACCATTAAAAACTACTAAGCATAACTACTATTTTGGAATACATACATAAGATAATAGAAGTTTATTATAAAAATCCAAAATACGGGATCCCATTGCTATTACATAAAAAATATAAGGAAAACAAAACCTTTAATTAATTGTTTCAAATACTAGATGCGGAAAAATAAATACATAAATTGGAAAGACTCAAAATATAAACTTCATCCTCTATCTTTTCCAGTAGTCCATCCATTCAGTCCTCTCCCAATACACATGCCGAAGCTACATGAATCCATCCCGCCTTCCAAGCTTATTTTCCTGCCCCATCTAAAATTAAAAGGAATGAGCCTAATGCCCAACAAGGAAAATCTACTAAAACATATCATAAATAATAAGACTCAAAAAAACATATACCATAAAACATATGACGTAAAAACGTAAATCATAAAAACATAGGACTACAATATTAATGGCCATTACCTCATTACCATAGTATGTGATAGAGACCATCTAGCTCCTCCTGCTACTATTCGAGGTAGGTTTAAACACAATATAGTATATGATAAACTATCTAAGTCCTCTTGCTACTATTCGAGGTAGGTTTAATCATAAATCTAATCTACGATAACGATAAAAATCTTGTTATTTATTTTCTATCTAAGAAACTATATTTCCCAAGTGACTACAACATAAAACATATACATACATATATACATACATACACATAAACATAACATAGCATATAAACGTAACATAACACATACAATCTAACCTATTTTCCTTACAAAAACTGGGATATTGGAGACAAGAATGGGATGGAAAACTCGTAAAACCAAACAGTAAGATCCATAAGTTTTCTAAAGAAATGGAGATGAAAAGAAGATCTAAACCATCAAGATAGTAACTTACCGAAAACCTTAAGTTTCAAGAAACTTAAACATCTAACCAAAAGCCATAATAACAAGTTAGGATCTGGAAGAAAATGAAAGAATAAAAAAGAACTATAATGTACTAAACCTGAGGATAAGAATACCTTGAATAGACTAGAACTTTTATCTACACCTCAATACCGAAATTTCACTCTATCTTAATTCCCAAGTGTTTAGAAACACTTAGATTGGAAAGCTTTTAATCCCAAAACCCTAGTGTTTTCTTTCGAGAATAAACTTAGCAGTTTGGAGGCTCTGAAGAATGCTTGGATAATGAATCAAATGGCTGAGTGCAAGGTCCTATTTATAGAGTTTCACATAACCGCTTTTAAAAAGAATAAATAAATAAATATTAATTGAATAAATTTGAATTTTCTATTCAACAGATGCCCAAAACTCAGTCAAAAACGTTCAGGAACAATTCTAAGTTGTTGAGGGTTATTTCTAATTCGATTTCCACAAAATTTCAAAAATACCATAAAGGGCCGATATATCACCCCCAATAGGCGATATATCGCCTAACCTTATGTCCCCGAGCCTTTGTGGTTTCGTTCGTGCAAAGTCAACGTGTTTTTCGTATCAACCTTAGGTGACATATCGACCCCTATAGCTGCGATATATCGACATACTCTTATATTTTAAACACATTTTTGCACACTTTCAGCACACTTGAAGTTTGTTTAAACAACTTTGACTGGGTAAAACGTAATCATAACAGGTCCTGGAAGGTTCTAGACCTTCTAGATCTATCCTTCATTAATTTATTCATCTAAAATGCTTAAATCCTTAATAAACATGCATGTGACAAGTGTCACATTCTTAATCATTCTATCTTAACCTTAGGTTATAATAAATAATATTTCTAGGGCCAGTTATATTAATCAAACCTTATGTTAAAATTAATATTTCTAAACTATAGTTAAACTTGTAAAATCCATAACTATTTTTATGAGTTTCCAACTAAATCTCGGCTTGAATCAAAAATCACGAAAACTAAAATACTACAAACTACTACTACTACTATCTAGCTAAGTAAAATTACGAGACGCTACAATTATCCCCTACTTAAAAGAATTTTTTCCTCGAAATTTACTTACCAAACAATTCTGAATACTGTGCTCGAATGTCTTCCTACAACTCCCACGTTGCCTCCCATTCTGTACTATTACTCCATAAGACCTTAACTATCGAAATACTCTTAGACCGTAATTCCTTTATCCCTTTCTCTAGGATACTAACTGGTCATTCCTCGTACCTTAGGTCTTTTTCAAGTGCTAACGTATCGTACTTGAGAACATGAGATGGGTTTGACACATATCTATGCAACATCGAGATGTGAAACACATTGTGGCTATCTGCTAGAGCTGGCGGTAAGGCTAGTCTATATGCTACTGGTCCCACCTTGTCCAATATTTCAAAAGGACCTATAAACCGGGGACTAAGTTTGCCTTTCTTCCCAAACCTCTTCACTCCCTTCATAGGAGATATTCTTAAGAAGACTTGATCTCTGACTTTAAATTCCACATCTCACCGCTTAGCATCCACATAACTCTTTTGCCGACTCTGAGCAGCAAGCATACGCTTTCTAATCAACTCCACTGCGTCTTGAGCCTCTCTAACAGCCTCGGGTCCAAGAAGTTGTCTTTCTCCTACCTCGTCCTAATGTAACAGAGATCGACACTTCCTTCCATAAAGTAACTCATAGGGTGCCATACCGATCCTTGCCTGGTAGCTATTGTTGTAGGAGAACTCTATAAGTGGCAAATACTTACTCCACGATCCTCCGAAGTCTAGTACACAAGCGTGCAACATATCTTCTAAAATCTGTATGGTACGATCAAACTGACCATCGGTCTGAGGATGAAGTGTCGTACTGAGACTTAGCTTGGTACCCATGGCTTGCTGCAAGCTTCCCCAAAATCTTGATGTAAGCAACGATCCTCTATCGGATACTATGGTCTTAGGGATTCCATGCAGTCGTACAATTTCTCGAACATAAATGTCTGCACATTGGTCAGCAGTGTACGTAGTCTTGACAGGCAAGAAGTGAGCTAACTTAATGAGTCTATCTACCACAACCCAAGCCGAGTCTTGTTGCTTATTTATTCGTGGTAATCCTATCACGAAGTCCATGGCTATGTCTTCCCACTTCCATTCCAGAATACTAAGCGGTTGCAATAAGCCTACATGTCGCTGATGTTCCGCCTTCACTTGTTGGCATATAAGGCATTTGGACACATACTCTGCTACGTCTTTCTTTATTCCCGGCCACCAATAAAGACCCCCAGGTGAACTGAGTATGGGGTAGTGTGAGCCTCTTCTAAAATCTTCATCTTAATTCCATAATCACACACACACACCCGACCCTTATATCTCAAGAAACCCTGTCCTGATATAGAGAAATTTGTAGTCTTTCCTTCTTTTACTGTAGCCATATGTGATACTAATGTGTCATCATGCCCTTACCCGATTCGTATATCTTCTAATATACTTGACTGGATGGACAAGTTAGATAGTTGACCCCTGACTATTTCTATTATGGAATTAATCAGCTCTTGCTGTAGCAGTGTTTCAAGTCCGAATAATGTTGCTAGATTTCTGTGACTCTTTTGACATAACGCACCTGCAACTACATTCGCTTTTTCCTGGGTGGTATAATAATTCACAGTCATAACCTTTACTAGTTCTAACCACCTGCACAGCCTCATGTTGAGCTCCTTCTGTGTGAAGAAATATTTTAAGCTCTTGTGGTCCATATAAATCTCACACCGTTCTCCATAAAGATAGCGACGCCAGATTTTTAATGCGAAGCCACCACTGCCAACTCCATATCGTGTGTTGGATATCGTTGCTCATACTCTTTCAGCTGCCTTGAGGCGTAGGCTATCACTTTGTCATTTTGCATCAGCACACAACCCAACTTTGCTTCGACGCATCACAATATCCTACAAACTTGTCGTTGGGTATCGGTACACAAAGTTCTGGTGCTGAGCATAATTTATCCTTGAGCAACTGGAAGCTTTCATGACATTTATCCGTCCAGTTGAACTTTTTCTTTTTCCAGGTCAGGTTGGTAAGCGGAGTGGCTATCTTAGAAAAACCTTCTACAAATCTTCGATAATAGCCTGCTAGCCTGACAAAACTTCTAACTTCTGACGCATTCTTAGGTCTTGCCCAATCCTTCACAGCCTCTACTTTAGTTGGGTCTACTGCGACTCCATTCTTAGATACTATATGGCCGAGGAACGCCACTTGAGATAGCAAAAAATTTCATTTCTTGAACTTGGCATAAAGTTGATGCACCTTTAGTCACAGCATGGTCAATCTTAAATGTTTCTCATGCTCGACTACATCCTTGGAGTACACCAAAATATCATCAATGAACACTACGACGAATTTGTCTAAGTAATCCTTGAAGACCTGATTCATTAAGTCCATAAATACGGATGGAGCGTTGGTAAGACCAAAAGACATAACTAGAAACTCGTAATGTCCATATCGAGTTCTAAAAGTTGTCTTTGGTATATCCTCTTTCCGTACCTTAAGCTAGTGATAACCAGACTGTAGATCAATCTTTGAAAATACGGTCGCTCCTCAGAGTTGATCAAATAAGTCATCGATCTGGGGTAGCGGGTACTTGTTCTTAATTGTCACCTTGTTCAGCTCGCGGTAATCAATACACATATGCATGCTTCCATCATTCTTCTTCACAAATAGAACCGGTGGTCCCCATGGCGAATGGCTTGTTTTTATGAAACCAAAGTCGAAGAGTTCTTGCAACTATGTTTTCAATTCCTTGAGTTTTGTTGGTACCATCTGGTATGGTGCCTTTGAGATAGGCTCGGTTCCCAGTACTAGTTCGATTGTGAAGTCAATTTCCCAAGTAGGCAGTAACCCTGGTAAGTCGTCAAGAAATATCTCTGGAAATTCCTTTATAATGCAGACATCTCCAACCTGTAATGGTATTTCTTGTGCCACATCTATGACGCTTGCTAAGAATGTGTGACATCCTTTCTCTATCATCCTCTGAGCTTTGAGAGATGGGATAAGCGATGTCCGTAATCCTGAAACCTTTCCCATAAAAAATTGGTTTTGACTATCAGGAGTTTCAAACGTGACTTGCTTACGTCTACAGTCGATGGTTGTGCCATGCCTTGCTAGCTAATCCATGCCCAATATTAAGTCAAAGTCCTTGATCTCTAGCTCTATCAGATCTCCTTCTAGTTCTGTGTCCTCGATTTTGATCAGTACTATTCGTGATGATAGGACTACTTTGCCCAAAGGCAGTTCTGTAACAAACCTAGTTCCAAATCTTTCACAAGGTTTGTCTTATTTTTCTATCATTCTTAACGAGATATACGAGTGTCTTACTCCCAAATCAAACAATATTGAACATATATTATCGAGGATAGGAAGATGACCTATGACCACTTTGTTACTAGCTTCGGCTTCTCCCTAGGTCAAGGCAAAGACTCTGGCTAGAACAATCTTATTGTCCTTCTTTTCTTCTGTTTTGAGCTACAGACAAACCCTTTCCGATGACCTTCCTGGCCACAATTGAAACAACCCTTGGTGTTTGCACGACACTCCCCAGGATGTCTTTTCTGGCATTTGAAGCACTGAGGGTATTCCACATAACATGGCATATTATTACCATTATTAGATCATGCTCTTTTGTCAGCGTCGACTTGCTTATTATTAGGATGCTTTCTTTTCTGCCCATTATGGTTGTGCTGGTGGTTGTTGTTGTTTCTACAATTCTAAGTCTGATTCTGCTGCTTGGGTTCAGTCTTGCTGGCCTCCACCATACTAACATTTGCTTGGAACCTTTCCACCTCTATAGTCGTTTATAAGACACTGGCGTAAGAAGTGGTTCCAGGGTTTGCAAGCTTAACTCCTAACTCAAATTTGGGTCTGAGTCCCCTAGTGAACTTGGTAACCCTCAGGAAATCTGTTGGGACTAACTGTAGTGGGAACTTGGCTAGACGATCAAATTGTCGAGCGTACTCGACTACTATCAGATTACCCTACTTTAGACTAGCAAAATCTTCCACCCTTGTAGCGATAACTACTGAGTTGTAGTACATTTTGTGAAACAGCTCCACAAATCTAGCCCAAGTCATGGTGGTGACATCATGAGTCTGCTGTACCAAATCCCACCAGATTCTTGCATCCTTTTTCAGTAGAAAGGAAACATAGGATATGCGATCTGCGTTGCCGAGGTTCATGTATGCTAGAATTGGCTCTACATTTCTGAGCTATTCTTCAGCCTCAAAGGGGTCGATTGTCCCTTCATAGTTTGGAGTGTGCTGCTTTCGAAAACGCTCGTAGACTGGCTCTATGTACTGAGCTGGATAAGGCATGTAGTTCGCCATCGGCCATCCCCCATATGGACTTACATCCTAGGGTGTTTGAGTCACTGGCTGAGGCTGCGACTGTTTTCATTATTGTTGCAGTTCTTTTACTTGTTGTCCTAATCGGATAATCTCAATGGTGTTTTCAACCAGAGGTTGTGCATTTCTATTGGCAGCAGCAGAAGTAGCATGCATTCCCCTTCTTCAGACTAGAGGGGCTTCGTTAGTCTCGTTGGCGGTGCTAGAGACATTTCCGTTTGTCCGTGCAGATCTTCGTAGCAACATTTTCAGCAAAGTTCTAACATTTGAGGAAACATGTTAGAACTTACCCTAATAGGTTCTAAGGAAAAACTTAGTCTAAGTAAACATAACTCGGACCTATCAGTTATGATTTCTTATGAAAAATTATGTAAACCATCTTTTATTAATTAGGGTGTGTTTCTATACTTAGACTATTAAGCCATATTTATTATTTTCTTAAGTCAGTTTCTAACCATCCTATATGACTTAATTCTCAGACTTGAAACTTGTCGTTGTTCCAAAGTTAACCATATGGAGGGAGGGTTGGGATCATTAAAATCGTTCCCACTACTATGGCCCCCTAAACTCTCAATACAGAACCCGATTCATTGATCTGTATCAACCCTCACTGAACTCATTCATTATTTATTGAATTTATTCTAAATGATTGTAAAAAAAAAAATCAAACTCATACATGACATTCAAAAATAACAACTTTATTCATTTGGAAAAAGATTTTCACTAATTACAATCACAAATTCAAAATAAATAAAGAAACTATACTAAAAATAACTAGGGTAAATATCTAAAATAACGATCTTCTACATCTCACCCTTCATCTAACATATCATCATCTATTTTTTTCATAATCATCATTATCGTGAACCTCGAAACTACCTCGGGGAATATTCATTAAGATATTATGCTTTTGTTCATTAGTTAATTGAAACTCAAACCTATAGGTAAAACTAAGTATAAGAAAATAATATCTCATGGCTACTGGTAAATCATCTTCATCATCCATAGTCTCCCATAATTCTTCCAATTTTGAAACTACAGAAGGAAAATCCTTAAAAAGCTTAATTACTAAGACATATTATTCCATGGCTCTCATCATGTTATGCTTAGAAGTTTGAAGGTGAGCTATCTCCTTGGGAAATAGGATCAATCTTTGAGTGATTCTTTCTAGCACTCATATTGTATCCTTTGGTTCTCTAATCATTTTCAATGCCTTAATGGCTCAGATATCCTGATAAGTCAAAGCTCCATTCATTTTGACTGAAAACATAATGACTAAAATGTTAGCTATTAACATAAACATAACATGCATAAACACCTACACTGGCGGTTAGATTCGAAGCTTTTGTGTATGTATCAAGGAGAACTTCATGCATATGAACTGTGGCTCTGATACCAACTGTAATGCCCCGACTAATTCTAAGACCTTGGACCATTAAAAACTACTAAGCATAACTACTATTTTGGAATACATACATAAGATAATAGAACTTTATTATAAAAATCCAAAACACATGATCCCATTGCTATTACATAAAAAATATAAGGAAAACAAAACATTTGATTAATTGTTTCAAATAGTAGATGCAGAAAAATAAATACATAAATTAGAAAGACTCAAAATATAAACTTCATCCTTGATCTTTTCCAGCAATCCATCCATTCAGTCCTCTCCCAATACACATGCCAAAGCTGCCATGAATTCATCCCTCCTTCCAAGCTTATTTTCCTACACCATCTAAAATAAAAAGGAATGAGCCTAATCCCCAGCAAGGAAAATCTACTAAAACATATCATAAATCATAAGACTAAAAAAAACATATATCATAAAACATATGACGTAAAAACATGAATCATAAAAACATAGGACTACAATATTAATGGCTATTAACTCATTACCGTAGTATGTGATAGAAACCACCTAGGTCCTCTTGTTACTATTCGAGGTAGGTTTAAACACAATATAGTATATGATAAACCATCTAGGCACTCTTGCTACTGTTGATGTAGGTTTAATCATAACTCTAATCTACGACAATGATAAAAATTTTGGGATTTATTTGCTATCTAAGCAACTATATTTCCCCAGTGACTACAACATAAAACATATACATACATACACATAAACATAACATAGCATATAAACGTAACATAACACATACAATCTAACTTATTTTCCTTACCAAAACTGGGATATTGGAGACAAGAACGAGATGGAAAACTCCTAAAACCAAACAGTAAGATCCATAAGTTTTCTAAAGAAATGGAGATAAAAATAAGATCTAAACCATCAAGATAGTAACTTACCGAAAACCTTAAGTTTCAAGAAACTTAAACACCTAACCAAAAGCATAATAACAAGTTTGGATATGGAAGAAAATGAAAGAATAAAAAATAGAACTATAATGAACTAAACCTGAGGATAAGAATACCTTGTATAGACTAGAACTTTGATATACACCTCAATACTGAAATGACACTCTATCTTACTTCCCAAGTATTTAGAAAAACTTAGATTGGAAAGCTTTTAATCCCAAAACCCTAGTGTTTTCTCTCTAGAATAAACTTAGTAGTTTGGAGGCTTTGTAGAATGATTGAATGATGAATGAAATGGGTGAGTGCAAGGTCTTATCTATAGAGTTTAAGGAGTGAAACTAACCCCTTTTAAAAAGAATAAATAAATGAATATTAATTGAATAAATTTGAATTTTTAGTTCAACAGATGCCCATAACTCGGTCAAAAACGTTCAGGAGCAATTCTATGTTGTTGAGGGCTATTTCTAATTTGGTTTCAACAAAGTTTCAAAAATACCATAAAGGGCTAACATATCGCCCTTATAGGCGATATATCGCCTACCCCTATGTCCCGAGCCTTCGTGGTTTCGTTCCTTCGAAGTCAACGTGTTTTTCGTATCAACCTTAGGCGACATATCGGCCCCTATTGCTACGATATATCGGCATACGCTGATATTTTAAACATGTTTTTGCACACTTTCAGCGCACTTGAAGTTTGTTTAAACAACTTTGACTGGGTAAAATGTAATCCTAACAATTGCTGGAAGGTTCTAGACCTTCTAGATCAATCCTTTATTAATTTATTCATCTAAAATGCTTAAATCCTTAATAAACATGCATGTGACAAGTGTCACGTTCTTAATCATTTTATCTAAACCTTAGGTTATAATAAATAATATTTCTAGGACTAGCTATGCTAAAATTAATATTTCTAAACTATAGGTTAAACTTGTAAAATCCATAACTATTTCTATGAGTTTCGAACTAAATCCTGGCTTAAACAAAAAATCATGAAAACTAAACTACTACAAACTACTACTACTACTACTACTGCTGCTGTTGCTGCTGCTGCTTACCACTACATGAGTATCTAGAGTAATTGTCAATAAAAGTGACAAAATACTCAAAAACACCCCTAGCTTGTACATTCAAAGGTGCACAAACACCATAATCAACAAGTCCAAGTGGTTCCTTGGCCCTATCACTCATTGGAAAGAATGGACGCTTGGTCAGTTTGCCTTCTAGACAAGATTCATAGACAGACAATTCACCTAAGGTGAGTTCCCTCAAAGGGTCGTACTTTGTAAGTATTTGAATTCTATCATAGCCAATGTGACCTAGTCTCATATGCCATAAATACATCATGTTATCTTTATCGGTCTTTTGACGTTTATTGGTCCTAAGTTTACCTACTTTGAATAAATCATTATTAAGCGCAAGGGGTCGTTAGGTCGCAGAATATAAAGCCCATTTTCCAAACATGCAATACACAATTGTGATCCATTGAAAGAAATAGATATATTAGAACTTGTGGAAGTCATAACATATTGTTATAATTGCAACATGGAAATTGAAATTAAATTTCTACTAAAATCCGAAATAAAAAATACATCTTTCAAAATTAAATATTTATTTCTGAACTTCAGGCGAGCTTTTTCTCTAGCTTGGATTGTAACGAATGCTCCGTTCCCAACTTTAAGCTTTAAGTCACCTTCATCCACTTCCTCCCATGATTCAAGAAGCTATAAAGAGTTACAAACATAGTTAGTAGGTCCAGAATCAATAATCCAAACAGATTTATCATTCTCTAAAACACATGTTTCTAAGATAAATGAACTATAATCATTACCTTTGTTTTTCTTTTTCTTCCCCTTAGGATTCTGTGCACTTGGTTGTGCACTTGTCATTGCAGCCTTTGCAGGCCTGGGGTTGTTGTTTTGTCAATCTTTCCTTTTGTTTCCAGCTTTCGAAGATGGAGCTTGGTTAGTGATATCGCCCAATAACTCCTAAGCGGTCGCAGTAGTAATCGGGCTATGCCGTATCCACAGAGAGGTAAAATACAAGTAAAAAGAAAGATTAGTAAATCAGAAATAATAAACTCTGAAATAATGTAACTTTGAAAAAGAATATAAACATTAAATGAATAAAATTGAGGAATTAGAATTAGAAAGAAAGTATGGAAGGCATAAGTTTCATTCACGCAAACATATATATATATTTTAATAAAATTGATTCATTCTACTCAACTATAATTCTACACCATTAATTATAGTTGGAAAATATATATAATAAAGCTCACCTTAAAATATGTTCTTTAATTAAATTATACTAACTTCTAATTTTAAAAACCTATCATATTATATACCTTAGAGCGACAAAATACCAATGGCAGAATGCAGTAAAAAGCATATAATATAACAAATATCCTAAATTAAATTAAAAGCCTAAATTACATAAGAAGAGCATGACTAGACTTATGTAAAAGACACTAATAAATTTACAATAAAAATTAGAAGAAAATAAATTTAATTGTAAAAAATATATAAAAATGAAGAACAAAATAAAGAATCAATATATTAAAAATATAATGTTAAATATGAACTTCACTCTAGCCTTTCCACAAGAGAATTTAGCCTAAAATAGACATTGTTTTCACTCACAAAAATGTAAAAGAAAAATAGGAAAAATAAGTGTTTTTCTCTCCAACAATACTCTCTACTCTTCCTTCCACAATCTGATGCTTTTTAACCCCATTTGGTACTCTATTTATAGTGTAAATAGAACTCAAAAACGTGTACAACCGTGTACAAAATAGTGGGAAAAATGGTTGCAAAATAGGTGCAAAGTGGGGAAAATGTTGTTGAGCCGTGGGAGACAGGAACTGATCGTGGCAGCTGACGGTCGGGTGCGTGGGGAGCAGGGACTGACGACGTGGGGAACAGCCGCCAGACATGTGGGACGCGTGTCGACTTCTGGTTGGATCGTCAGGTGAGTGTGTCAGGCATTTCCCATCGTGCAAGCTTGGATTGGACAGCGCGTCAGACGGCAGGCTCGGATTGGACAGTGCGTCAGACGGCGTCAGGCAGCTGGCAGCTTTGGCTTGGCTTCGGCGCGGCTCAGCTGGAGTGGACGAATGGCAGGCTACCATGTGGCAGCGTGGGGGAGCAGATTTTTGGCTTGGGCTTTGCCTGTTTGGGCTTAATTTTGGGCCATTCCATCTTTCAAAAATGCCATTTTCTTCATGATTTCTTCCATTTTAATTCTTTCTTTCTTCTTTCTTTTTCTTTGTGTCAAAATCATTTTATTTCCTGAAAATTAAACACAAATTAAATTAAAATTAATATTTTCAAATATAAAATATACGACAATAAATCAATGAAAATATTAATTAAAACTTAATTAATTTTACACATTTAAGACTAATAAAATGATATTTTTGAGCACTAATCAGTTAGCTATAGCCTTAGCTGGATCAGCAGCAACCATAGTTTTATTTTCTCCTCCCTTACTTGGTCCACCCATGATAGACTCGAAACTCTGAAGCTCATTCATGAGCTGCGTCAGACAATGATTGAGTTTATTCATCACATAGCTTGTGGTGAACGAGAGGAAAGCTGGAGAGAGACTGTTGAGGATTAAGCCGACTTGAGTCTCCTCATCTACAATTGCTCCATGCAGTTCAGCTTCTTGAAAGTAGTTGTTCATCTTAATCAGGTGATCACGAATGTGCTAAGACGGTGGCATCCAAGCATTGGCATATTTCTTAGTGGCCTCAAAACGATTCTGCATAGACTTTGCACCCAACATGTCTTAGAGCTGATCCATGATTTTGTAGGCCGTCTCGACATTCTCCATCTTTGTCTTGAGAGTGTCGACCATGCTAGACAACATGTAGTACCGTGCCTTGTTATTAGCCATCTACCAATGCTCATATTTATCTCTTACAGACTTGGTAGCCCCTTCAGCTGGAACTTCTAGGGATTCCTCAGTCATGACGAACTTGGAGTTGCAACCAATCAACACTATGTTGATGTTCTCCTTCCACTTAAGGAAGTTTTCTCCAGTGAGTTTCTTCATAGAAAGTTGAGAAATGATGGGAGCAGACACAACCATACTTAAAACTACCAATTATCAATAAAATAGAAATCAATCACTTTTGCTCAATAAAACTTCTATTCACTCTAATTTCAAGAAATAGCACAAAATATATCATAAATATGTAAGATATGGAAAAAATACCAAAATAATCATCTTTCTCTAAGTTCTTAACTATTCTATGATATCGTTGTCCCGGTTGGCGAGAGTAAAAAAATATCATTAGTTAAATAGAGTAGTAAACTCATTTAATAATGGACACCATTATTAACAACCTACTATTTGATCAAAATAAGAAAACAAAATCTCTTATTTTATGAGTCAGACTCACGGTTTCGATAATCAATAGAGTTAGTCCTAGTAGTCACTGTAGGGGTGAGTCTAGTAGAATTTGACTTATAATTATCTATCTTTCGAAATCTAACATTGTTAAAATAACTAATGAACACCTTCCGTAGGGGGAAGAATCAAAGTGTCTCGAGGCCCCATTAAGTTATTGAACTTGTTAAACCAACGGTGGATATCAAATAATTTTTTTAAAATAAGCTTATTATAAAATTAAAAATAGTATTTTCATTATTAATTCTCGAAAATTAATGACTATGGTTCACCAAAAAATTGCAAAATTAAATTTTTAAAACCAAAGTCCTATAATTTTCTAATAATTCTAAAGTGTCGCATTGAAATAAATTCAATTAAATTAGAGTTAATTTGTTGCTAATCAATATTTAAGTTTAACTATTATAATGAACATATACAATTAAGTCCAACTCAGACAAATAGGCCTTAACAATTGGGTTTGTATGGAGGAGAGTTGTGTAACGACCCAAATTTACTAATAAGGCTTAAGGGCCTTGATTAGTGTGCCGGGAGGGCATAATTGGACTATATGTGATTTAATGATTAAAAGCATGTTGTATGATTATTTGAATATCTGGGATGGATGACTATGTGTATTAGTATGCATGTAGGCCCTAACTAGGTTAGAAGGGCATATTCGTAATTTTGTCCCGTTGAGGGCATAATTGTATATATTTGTGATAAATTTTAGAAACCACATTATTATGTGGATATATTTGTAATCTGTGACTCGAGGCGATCTTAGTGAGCGGTTTAGCGAAAAAGTCACGGCGGGGATTTATAACCGGCTCGGGGCGAGCCTGGGGGTATTTATGGGAATTTAGAGAATATATTGGGGTCTATTTTGATATTGAGGAATATAATTGGTGATTAGTTAGGTGTCGGGAAGTAAGCGGTAAATATTAGAGACATTCGGGGAATTATCGGGAATTGGGTGTAATGACCAAAATGCCCTAGGAAGTTTAAAAGCTCAGTTTTAAATGGGAGGGAAAATTGGTCATTTAAGTTAGAAGTAGGGATAAGTATTATGCTATTTTATGCCTTAGTGGATAGTGTAGAAAGAGTTGGAAGTCTGAAGAAAGAAAAAGAAAAGAAGAAGGAAAAAGAAAGAAGGGGGAAAACAGGAGTCTATCTTTCTCTCTCTCAGTTGGAGGTCTCTTCTCCATTTCTTGAGGGAATTTGAAGCTAAAACTCAGAGAGAGTTTGGGCAGGAGCTTGAGGCCAAGATCCCTGGTTTGGTTTGAAGAGTTAGCAAGGGTTGTTCATCCTTTGAGGTAAGGTTCGAGGTAGCTTTTCAATTTCTGGTTCTTAGTATAAATATAGATTTTGAGCTGAGTTTTGGTGGGAATTTTAGGGAATTGAGGCTGAAACTTTGAAGAGTGAAAGCTAAGGAACGGTGGAGGATAGCCTAAAGCTGAATCTCTCTGCTGAAGGTAAGAAATTCTGAACTTGGTCACTTGAATTTTGTGGTTTCAGTTGTTCTTCTTATTGAGTTTTTAGGCTCTAGGTTCAGCTATGGTGATTTCCTTGATTTTGGGGGCATGTGATTGATTTTTGTGTGGTTGGGACTTATGGGATGAGTTGAGGATGTGGGGAGGCTTGTTTTGAAGTTTGGCTGAGGTTTGATTGAGTTTTGGGAAGGTTTGGCTCAGGGAAAATCGAAGGAAGAAAATACAGGGTTTGATGTGTTGTGACTAGCGCTGTAGCACTAGCCTTTGGGCACTACAGCGCTAGGCTTTATGGTCTGGGGCGTTTTAGGCTCTGTTTGTAGCACTGTAGCGCCCACTTTAGGGCGTTGTAGCGCTACCCTGTTCCCAGAAAAAGATTTTTGGGTTATTTCTTAGGTTTTTTGCCCGAGGGCTCAGGGTTTGATTCCACCGCCCTGTTTGGTAGAATTAGGGCTTCCCGAGGGCGCGGGATTGGTCCCGAGGCTAGGTTTTGGATTTGAGGTTTGGTGATGATTCTCAACTGTGGTTGTGACTAGTTGTTCACTAGGGCTCAGATGGGATCGTGCTTGAGGATCAAATTGAACAAAGCTAGCGTAATCTAAAGGTAAGAAAACTGTACCATGTTATGTGTTTGTAATGGGACTAAGAGCTCCCTACATCTGTATGATGTCATAGATGGTATTATTCCATGGGACATGTGATATACGGCCTAAGGTGCCATAAATAATACTTGCGCACAGGGCGCGGCTCGGCCACTGGTAGCCGATGATAGCTTAATATTCATTGAGCTCGGTTTAAGCGGGCCGGAGTTAGTGGGATAAATAGAGGGTGCGGCCTAAGGGCGTTAACCCTAGCTATCATATGTGAATTTGTTAATGATATGAGATGATGTACTTGGTATGCTGAATACTTGAACAACATGAATGTCTGAACTATTGAGTATATGTGTTTATACTGTATGAGTTATCTCTTTGTTTGTTAAATGATTATGCTCTGCTGTTGTGTTTTCTTGCTGGGCCTTGGCTCACGGGTGCTGCGTGGTACGGGTAAAGGAAAGGACAAGTTGGACCAATCCTGAGATGGAGAGCTGCGGGGCTGAATGTACATAGTCAGCTGATCGGCTGCCACGACCGAGGAGTGATACAGGACGAGAAATGCTTAATTGTCTGTTTTGCCTTAGAGTGGCTAATAACTGTATTTTAGTCCTAAAACTTTGTAGACTGTCTTTTAGCTTTACTACTTTTGGGATCCCATGTAAAGAAAATGTTTGTTTATAAGAAATGAAGCTTTTGAGGCCAAAATCTTTTAACCCTAGTTCAACTGTAGTTTCAGTGAGACGTTTCAAATTAAACGACTTGATTAGCAAGTCTTGCACCTTTATAAACACACAGTGTA
The DNA here is from genome assembly GCF_963169125.1 of Humulus lupulus. Taxonomy (NCBI): domain Eukaryota; kingdom Viridiplantae; phylum Streptophyta; class Magnoliopsida; order Rosales; family Cannabaceae; genus Humulus; species Humulus lupulus. The sequence continues at coordinate 161,104,072 of NC_084798.1, read as the reverse complement.
ACGGTCTTGGCTATCCAAGGCGTTACAACTTGGTATCAGAGCGTCCTAGGCTTAAGGGTTCCTGAAGACTGGCTGGACATGTACATTTGCCGCGAAAGACAAGCTCGACTCAGGGTTTGGTAATTGTGTATGCATGACTATATGCTTAAATGATCTGAATGAAATATGACTGTTGATATCTGCTTGGTAAATAGGGAGCATGAGATACTGATAGGGCCTGGCCCTTGACTATTGCATGATGACATTGAGGCATGCTTATTAGCACTGCTATGCATCTGAATGAAAATATTTGGATATTTGGAAGAACTATTGTAACGTCGTGGATAGCCAAGACCGCTACACTGTGTACTTACAAAGGTGCAGGACTTGCTAATCAAGTCATTAGTTTAAAAAACATGTCACTAAACATGTATGAGCTAGGGTTAAACAGGTTTTGGTTTCAAAAGTTTCACTTTATATATTTAAACAGTTTTATGCATGGGATCCCAAAAAGAAATAGAGTTTAAAAGTTGATTTACAGAATCTCCAAAATACAGACAACTATCAGCCATATTAAGGCAAAATAGACATTTCTGGTTCTCGCGTCCCTGCCTAAACCCCAACCGTGGCGGCTGAGCAGCTGGTCATGTACATTCGGCTCGTAGAGCTCTCCAAGTCAGGGCTGATTAACATAATGTGCAACACAAACAACAATAACAGATAGTCAATTCTTTAAGCATGATCAATCATTAAATTTTCCACATTCACCATTCAGCGCATACCCAGAATCAAAGATGCAACTAATCACAAATAACATCGAAGTCTCACAATAATCAGGTCACATAATATTCAGGGCCGACAACTTAGGCCGCACCCTCTGTTTAACCCACTGACTCCGGCCTGCTTAAACCGAGCTCAGTGCATAATAAGCTGTCCTCGGATACCATTGGTCAAGCCGCGCCCTGTGTGCTAGTGTAACTCTTGCCACTCTTAGGCCGTTGGTTCATTGTTTACATGAAATAATACCATCCTTTCAAGCATACACATCAGGGAACCCTTAGTCCCATTACAGATAAACAACCAGGTGCAGTTCTCTTACCTTTAGTCTCAGCGTTCACTAATTACATGCGACGCTCCTCAAGCATGACCTGTTCCCAAGCCCTAACTTTAACACCTAGTCACAACCAAGGTATTGGGTTCCATTAATATTCAAGTAAAGGTTTCTGGGTATAATACTAGCTTCCAGAACATCGAATTTCCACCAAGCACGGTGGGAAAATCGATCCCGAGCACCCTAGGCTAGACTCCCACGCCTAAAATCCCCAAATGTTCAAAAATGCACCCAAGGGCTGCCTCTAAAACAGAGCTCAAGGCCCCCAGCATGCAGACATGCGTCGCGGCCCTGCCCAAGGGTGCCCTGGCGCTCTCCCCTGGCCGAGCCTCCTTGGCTCTCTTGCTTCGTAGGGTCGTAGCGCTCTAGAATAAAGCCGCGACCCTTCCCTTCATGCCCAGAACAACCACCATTTCTAGCATCCTAACCCCATCCAAAAACATTTCAAAGCACCCCAACTCAAAATCCATTAATCACAAAACTTTTGTCATGACTCTAACAACATAATCCAACAGAAATTCAGCCCAAAATCCTACTAAAACTCCATTTTGATTCTCTGAAACCCAGCAACTCTAAACACCAAAACCAGTTATGCAAAACTCAAATTTTAACCTCTGAATACGAATTGAAGCTTACCTATTTTGCCGAACCACCTTCTTGAGGAATTCCTGAGCTAAAATCCAAGCTTCTCAGCTTAATTCAACCCTTAAACATCAAAACCATAAACTCCCTTAATACCGAGTCAAAACTCAAAATTCAAATGCTCAGGGACATGATTAAGCCCTTACCTTAATCTTGGTTGAGTTCCCTTAGGTGAGCACTGGATTTAACCTACAAGTTTCCAGCCCAAATCACTAAATTCCACCTGATTTCTCTTGAATTTTATGTGGTTTCTTGGGAGAGAAAAGATAAGAGAAGAGGAGAGAGAGATTATGAGTTGGTTTGTGTTTTGTTCCCCTGTTTTTCATTAACTTAGTCTAATCCTAATCAGTTAAGTCAATCCCGAGGCTCGAGCAGCCGGAAACGTCCCCGAGGGCAAAACGGTAAATTTTCCCAATATTCCCGCCTAAGCTTCATATCCTCAAATATATCTCCATATATTTATTTCCATAACCCGATAGTCTAAATAACTAACCGATACCTAAAATACCTCTGACTTATCCAAAGTCAAATACTAAGCCCCGTTGTGACTTTTCTCGCTATCTAGCTCCCTAGGATCGCCTCAAGTCGCACACTGCAAATCTTCCCACATAATAATGTAATTCTCACAGATATAACATTTAACCACATTTACATTCAAATAATCATACAAACATTCCCATCATATAATCATGCATTAAATCAATAAATTCACTCATAAGTCAATTATGCCTTCCTGACACACTATTTAGGGCCCTTAAGCCACATTAGTGATTTTGGGTCGTTACAACTATCCCCTCCTATTGAGAATTTCGTCCTCTAAATTTACCTGAATAGCTCAGGATATTGATCCTGCATCGCTGTCTCTAACTCCCAAGTCACTTCCTCGACCTTGATATTTCTCCACAATACCTTAACTAACGGAATTGTCCTATTCCGTAAAACTTTTTCCTTCGGGTCCAAAATCTAAATTGGTCGCTCTTCATAGGACAAATATGTCTGTAACTCTAAGTCCTCATACCTCAGCACACACGTTGTATCTGAAACATACTTTCGCAACATAGAGACATGGAATACATCATGAACTCCTGACAGTGACGGTGGCAGGGCCAACCTATAAGCCACCTATCCAACCCTCTCCAGGATCTCGAAAGGTCCAACAAACCGAGGGCTCAACTTGCCCTTTATTCCAAATCTCCTTACCCCTCTCAATGGTGCGACTCGCAGAAACACATGGTCCCCAACCTAGAACTCCACATTCCTACTCTTAGGATCAGTGTAGCTTTTCTGTTTACTCTGCGAAGCAAGCATTCTGGCTCGAATCTTCTCAATAGCCTCATTAGCCTTCTACACCATATCTGGCTCTAAGTACCTCCTCTCACCCATCTCATCCCAATGAATGGGTGATCTACACTTTCTCCCATATAGCATTTCATAAGGTGCCACTCCAATTGTGGATTGATAACTGTTGTTATATGAGAACTCAACCAACGATAGGTACTTACTCCAAGACCCCTCGAAATCAATCACACATGCCCTAAGCATGTCCTCCAATGCCTGAATTGTCCTCTCAGACTGTCCATCAGTCTGAGGATGAAAAGCTATGCTAAACTTCAACTGAATCCCCATATCTCTCTGCAGAGCTCCCCAAAACTTAGAGGTAAAGATAGGATCTCGATCAGATACAATAGACTTTGGAACCCCATGGAGACTAACTATCTCCCTCACATACAACTCTGCATATTGTTCCACTGTATAGGTCGACTTCACTGGTAGAAAATGAGCTGACTTGGTGTATCTGTCTACTATCACCCACACCGAGTCATAAAGTCCCACTGTCCTGGGTAGTCCTCCCACAAAATCCATCGTGATGCCCTCCCACTTCCATTCTGGGACACCCAAAGGCTGAAGCAATCCTGCTGGTCACTGATGCTCAGCCTTTACCTACTGACATGTCAAACATCTAGACACATACTCAGCCTTTACCTGTCGAAGATGTTGCTCATGCTCTGCCTCTAAACTAGAGTATACCAAGATGCCGTCAATGAAGACAATGACGAACTGATCCAAGAATTCCTTGAACACCCTGTTCATCAAATCCATAAAAGTTGTCGGGGCGTTGGTCAAACCAAAAGACATGACCAAGAACTCATAGTGCCCATATCGCGTCCGGAAGGCTGTCTTTGGTATATCCTCATCTTTGATCCTCAGCTGGTGATAACCAGATCATAGATCAATCTTTGAGAACATCGTCTTTCCCTACAGCTGATCAAACAAGTCATCAATCCTTGGTAGAGGGTACTTATTCTTTATAGTCAACTTGTTCAATTCTCGGTAGTCTATACACATCCTCAACATCCCGTCCTTCTTCTTAACAAATAACACTAGTGCGCCCCATGGTGAGTAACTAGGTCTGATGAAACCCAAATCCAGAAGCTCCTGTAACTATATCTTTAATTCCTTCAACTCAGCTGGAGCCATCCTATATGGTGCCCGTGATACTGGTTCTGTCCCCAGTGCTAACTCAATCTCAAATTGAATCTTCCTGCATGGCGGCAACCCTGGTAGATCCTCAAGAAATAAATCCAAAAACTCACACACCAATCTGGTCTCTCCCAGCCCTGCCGGCATAACCCTAGTAGTATCCACTACACTGGCTAGAAAACCTATGCATCCTCCCTGTAACAAGTCTCTGGCTCTCAACGATGAAATCATGGGTACGCGGGGTCCACATACCATACCCACAAACACAAAAGGATCCTCGCCCTCAGGCTCAAAATTCACCATTTTCTTCCTGTAGTCAATGGTAGCCCCATATCTGACCAACCAGTCCATCCCCAGAATCATGTCAAAATCCTCCATGTCTAACTCAATCAAATCCACCGAAAGTTCCCTGCTATCAACCATCACTGGCAATGCCTTAATCCATCTCCTAGAAACTATCAGTTCCCCTGTAGGCAATAAAGTGCCAAACCCTGCAGTCCGATATTCACTAGGTCTACACAATCTATTAATCACTCTACTAGAAACAAAGGAATGTGTTGCACCTGAGTCAAAAAATACAGTAAAAGGAGAGCCAGCGCTAGAAAGTTGACCTGTAACTACCGAGGGACTAGCCTTGGCCTCCACTTGAGTCAAGGTAAATACTCGAGCTGGAGTTAACCTATCCACCTTTCTTGCTTCACCTTTCTTCATTGTTGGGCAGTCTTTCGTGAGATGCCCCACTGTTCCACACACAAAGCAAGCATTGGCCCGACACTCGCCCAGATGGCGTCTTCTACACCTCGGGCACTCCGGATAAGTCCACCATGCCTCGTCGCCACCCTGACGGCCACCCTGTCCACCCTGACCCCTCCTATCAGAACCAACAACGGTCGAAGTGTCAGGAGTCTTTCTCTTGAAGTCACTGGGGCCTCCACCCCTACCTATCCCTGAATAAGGAGGCACCACTCTGCGGCCCTCACACCTCACCGCACTTTCCCTCCAAATCTTGTTCTCCGCTTCCTCAGCAGTAAGAGCCTTCTCAACGGCCTGGGCATAAGTTGTTCCTCCAGGTACCGTTGTAATCCTGACATCCCGGGCTATCATAGCATTAAGCCCCCTGATAAATCTATCTTGCCTAGCAGCATCAGTAGGCACAAGATCTGGTGCAAATTTCGCAAGCCTATCAAATTTTAGGGCATATTCGGTAACAGTCATATTGCCCTGCACCAAACCCATGAACTCATTAACTTTTGCTGCCCTGACGGCAATTGTAGTATTTCTAACTGAACAAGTCTTTGAAGCCTTCCCAACTCAAAGCGGTAACATCCCTGGTCTGTGATGCCACTTCCCACCAGATGCGAGCATCTTCTCTCAACATATACGTGGCACAGGCCACTCTGTCATGTCCCTCTATCCTCATGAAATCCAAGATAGTGGTGATCATAGTCAGCCATTGCTCGACCTTTAGTGGATCTGGTCCCCCCTCAAAGATTAGAGGTTGCTGCTTCCTGAACCGCTCATATAACAGCTCCCACCTATTCCCAACCTCCCCAGACTACACAGCTGGTACCACTACAGGTGGTACAGTAGGGGCAGCGCTCCCTGATGGAGCCTACTGTCGCAGTAGGTGAATCTGTTCATCCTGGCTCTGTAATCGAGCCTGCATATCTGCCACGAGTTGCTGCCAGTTCTCAGGCACTGGCGGAGGAATCTTGCCCTGGTCATCACCCCCGGTCCCAGACCTAGTGCCGGCTAGTCGCGTAGATTTTCTTGGACGCATAGCTATCCAAGTCAATCTGCAATCAACGACTCGGCAGTCAGACCATGAAGACAGGGTAAAAACTTCTCCAAAATCCACCAATGGAACATAACCAATCACAAACAATCAACATATAGGCATTTATCCACATGCACCGGCTGCTAATAAGCATGCCCCAATCTCTTCACACAATAGCTATGAATCAAGCATTCATCCATACACAATATGCAATTTAATCATTTAAATATTCATTTACATGCACGGCGATGCTAATAAACATGCCTCAATATTCTCAGACAACAGTCAAGGGCCAGGCCCTATCAGTATCTCATGCTTCCTATTAATCCAATAAATAACAGCATTCATAACTCATTTCAAGCATATAAGCATATAAGCACATATACACATTACCAAACCCTAATTGAGCTTGTCTCTAGCAGCGAATGTACATGTCCAGCCAATCTTCAGGAACCCTTAAACCTAGGACTCTCTGATACCAAGTTGTAACGCCCTGGATAGCCAAGACCGCTACACTATGTACTTATAAAGGTGCAGGACTTGCTAATCAAGTCATTAATTTAAAAAACGTGTCACTAAACATATATGAGCTAGGGTTAAAAAGGCTTTGGTCTCAAAAGTTTCACTTTATATATTTAAACAGTTTTATGCATGGGATCCCAAAAAGAAATAAAGTTTCAAAGTTGATTTACAGAATCTCCAAAATACAGACAACTATCAGCCATACAAAGGCAAAATATACATTTATGATTCTCGCGTCCCTGCCTAAACCCCAACCGTGGCGGCTGAGCAGCTGGTCATGTACATTCGGCTCGCTGAGCTCTCCAAGTCAGGGCTGATCAAGCTTGCCCTTACCTTTACCTGCACCACGTAGAACCCGTGAGCAAGGACCCAGCAAGAAAACATAATGTGCAACACAAACAACAATAACAGATAGTCAATTCTTTAAGCATGATCAATCATTAAATATTCCACATTAACCATTCAGCACATACTCAGAATCAAAGATGCAACTAATCACAAATAACACCCAAGTCTCACAATAATCAGGTCACATAATAGTCAGGGCCGACAACTTAGGCCGCACCCTCTGTTTACCCCACTGACTCCGACCCGCTTAAACCGAGCTCAGTGCATAATAAGATGTCCTCAGCTACCATTGACCAAGTTGCGCCCTGTGCACTAGTGTAACTCTTGGCACTCTTAGGCCGTTGGTTCACTGTTTACATGGAATAATACCATCCTTTCAAGCATACACATCAGGGAACCCTTAGTCCCATTAAAGATAAACAACCAGGTGCAGTTCTCTTACCTTTAGTCTCTGCGTTCACTGATTACGTGTGATGCTCCTAAAGCACGATCCATTCCCGAGCCCTAGCTTTAAAACCTAGTCACAACCAAGGTATTGGGTTCCATTAATATTCAAGTAAAGGTTTTTGGGTACAATACTAGCTTCCGGGACATCGAATTTCCACCAAGCACGGTGGGGAAATCGATCCCGAGCACCCTAGGCTAGACTCCCGCGCCTAAAATCCCCAAATGTTCAAAAATGCACCCAAGGGCTGCGGCCCTTGAAGCCTAGCTGCGACCCACCTCTAAAACAGAGCCCAAGGCTCCCAACATGCAGACATGCACCACAGCGCTCTCCCGTAGCTGAGCGTCCTTGGCTCTCTTGCCTCGTAGGGCCACAGCGCTCTAGAACAGAGCCGCGGCCCTTCCCTTTGTGCCCAGAAAAACCACCATTTCTAGCATCCTGACCCCATCCAAAACCATTTCAAAGCACCCAAACTCAAAATCGATTAATCATAAAACTTTTGTCACGACTCTAACAACATAATCCAACAGAAATTCAACCCAAAAACCTACTAAAACTCCATTTTGATTCTCTGAAACCCAACAACTCTAAACACCAAAAACAGTCATGCAAAACTCAAATTTTAACCTCTAAATACGAATTGAAGCTTACGTCTTTTGCTGAACCACCTTCTTGATGAATTCCTGAGCTAAAATCCAAGCTTCTCAGCTTAATTCAACCCTTAAACATCAAAACCATAAACTTCGTTACTACCCAGTCAAAACTCAAAATTCAAATGCTCAGGGACATGATTAAGCCCTTACCTTAATCTTGGTTGAGTTCCCTTACCTGAGCAATGGATTTAACCTACAAGTTTCCAGCCCAAATCACTAAACTCCAGCTGATTTCTCTTGAATTTTATGTGGTTTCTTGGGAGAGAAAAGAGAAGAGAAGAGGAGAGAGAGAGTATGATTTGGTTTGTGTTTTGTTCCCCTATTTTTCATTAACTTAGTCTAATCCTAATTAGTTAAGTCAATCCCGAGGCTCGGGGTGCCGGAAACGTCCCCGAGGGCAAAACGGTAAATTTTCCCAATATTCCCGCCTAAGCTTCATATCCTCAAATATATCTCCATATATTTATTTCCATAACCCGATGGTCTAAATAACTAACCGATACCTAAAATACCCCTGACTTATCCAAAGTCAAATACTAAGCCCCGTTGTGACTTTTCTCGCTATCTAGCTCCCTAGGATCGCCTCAAGTCGCTCACTCCAAATCTTCCCACATAATAATGTAATTCTCACAGATATAACATTTAACCACATTTACATTCAAATAATCATACAAACATGCCCATCGTATAATCATGCATTAAATCAATAAATTCACTCATAAGTAAATTATGCCTTCCCGGCACACTAATCAGGGCCCTTAAGCCACATTAGTGATTTTGGGTCGTTACAACTGTTATATTATGATTGTTTGTGAATGTTTAGGGTTATAATGGTGGATCACGGAAGAATTATTACCCTTTCATCATAGTCTGACTGCCGAGTCTTTGATTGGAGATTGACTTGGATAATTATGCGTCCAAGAAAATCTACGCGACTAGCCGACATCAGGTCTGAGACTAGAGATGATGATCAGGGCCAAACCCTTTCGCCAGTCCCTAAGAACTGGCAGTAGCTTATGGCAGACATGCAAGCTCGGCTACAAAGCCAGGATGAACAGATTCGAATTCTGCGACAGCAACTCCATCAGGGAGTGTTGCCCCTATTTTGCCACCTGCAGTGGTACCAGTTGCACAGCCAGTAGAGGTTGGGAATAGACGTGAGCCATTGTACGAGTGGTTCAGGAAGCAGCAGCCTCCGATCTTTGAGTGATGACCTGATCCACTGAAGGCTGAGCAGTGGATGACTATGATTACTACCATTTTGGATTTTATGATGGTAGAGGGACATGACAGAGTGGCCTGTGCCACATACATGTTGAGAGAGGATGCCCGAATCTGGTGGGAAGTGGCATTATAGACCAAAGATGTTACCGCTTTGACTTGGGAAGGATTCAAGGACCTATTCAGTCAGAAGTACTATAATGTTGTCATCAGGGCAGCAAAAGTAAATGAGTTTGTGGGGATGGTTCAGGGCAATATGACAATTACAGAATATGCCCTAAAGTTTGACAGAGTTGTGAAGTTCACACCAGATCTTGTGCCTACCGATGCATCTAGGCAAGGTAGATTTATCAGAGGGTTTAATGCTATGATAGCCCGAGATGTGAGGATTACAATAGTTCCTGGAGGAAAAAATTATGCCCAAGTTGTAGAGAAGGCTCTTACCACTGAGGAAACGGAGAATAAGATATGGAGAGAGAGTGCAGCGAGGCAGGAGGACCGCAGGGCGGTGCCTCCATATTCTGGTTCTGGTAGGGGCAGAAGCCCCAGTGATTTAAAGAGGAAGACCCTTGATGCGTCGACCGCTCCTGGTCCTGATAGGAGAAGGCAGGGTACTCAGGGTGGCTGTCAGGGAGGCGATGATTCATGGAGGACCTATCCAGAATGCACGAGGTGGAGAAGATGCCATCTGGGCGAGTGCCGGGCTAAGGCTTGTTACGTGTGTGGGGTGGTGGGACACCTCAAGAAATACTACTCAACAGTGAAAAAGGGAGATGCGGGGAAGGTGGACTGCTTGACTCCAGCTCGAGTGTTCACCCTGATGCAAGCAGAGGCCGAGGCTAGTTCCTCGGTAGTGACAGGTCAGCTTTCTAGCGCTGGCTCACCTTTTTCTGTATTGATTGACTCTAGTGCTACACATTCGTTTGTTTCTCAATAAGGTGATTGATAGACTGTGTAGACCTAGTGAGTATTGTACTCCAGGGTTTGGGACTTTTTTGCCTACAGGGGAACTGGTAGTATCTAGGAGGTGGGTTAGAGCACTGCTAGTGATAGTTGATGGTAGAGAATTGGCAGTAGATTTGATTGAGTTGAGTATGGAGGACTTTGATATGATTTTGGGTATGGATTGGGTGGTTAGATATGGAGCTACCATTAACTGCTGGAAGAGGATGGTGACCTTTGAGCTGGAGGGCGAGGATTCCTTTGTTTTTGTGGGAGCAGTGCATGGACCCCGTGTACCCAGGATATCGGTGTTGAGAGCCAAAGATCTATTACAAGGAGGGTGTATAGGTTTTATGGCTAGTGTGGTGGATACCACCAGAGTTTCTCCAGCAGAACCGGAAGAGACCAAATTAGTTTGTGAGTTCTTGGATGTGTTTCCTGAGGACTTGTCGGGGTTGTTGCCGTGTAGAGACATTCAGTTTGTCATTGAGTTGTCGCTAGAGACAGAGCCAGTGTCGAGGGCACTGTATAGGATGGCACCAGCAGAACTGAAAGAATTGAAGATACAGTTGCAGGAGCTTCTGGATTTGGGGTTCATCAGGCCTAGTTACTCGCCATTGGGTACTCCAGTTTTGTTTATGAAGAAGAAGGACGGGACTTTGAGAATGTGTATAGACTACAGAGAATTGAACAAGTTGACTATCAAGAATACATCCCCTACCAAGGATTGATGACTTGTTCGATCAGCTGCAGGGTAAGACGATGTTCTCGAAAATTGATCTTCGATCTAGTTATCACCAGCTGGGGATCAAGGACGAGGACATACTGAAGACGGCCTTCCGGATGAGGTATGGGCACTAAGAGTTTCTGGTCATGTCATTTGGTTTAACTAATGCCCCAGCAGCCTTTATGGACTTAATGAATAGATTGTTCAAAGACTTTCTGGATCAATTCATTATTGTCTTCATGGACGACATCTTAGTGTGCTCTAGTTCAGAGGCAGAGCATGAGATTCATCTTCGACAGATTCTGCAGAGGTTAAGGGAGCATCAATTGTTCGCCAAGTTTAAGAAATGTGAATTTTGGCTACCAGAAGTGACATTCCTTGGACATATTGTGGGTGCGGATGGGATTAAGGTTGATCCATCTAAGGTAGAGGCAGTTAGGGATTGGCCTAAGCCAAGGAACGCCTCGGAGGTGCGGAGTTTTCCTTGTCTAGTGGGTTACTACAGACGGTTTGTAGAGGGCTTCTCGAAGATAGTGGCACCGATGACAAAATTGACACGAAAGAATTTGAAGTTTATTTGGTCAGACAAGTGTGAGAACAGTTTCCAGGAGCTGAAGCGACGACTTATTACTGCGCCTGTGTTGAGCCTTCCTTCGGGGGAAGGGAAGTTTGTTGTTTACTGCGATGTATCGAAGTTGGGTTTAGGCTGTGTTGATGCAGAATGAGAAGGTCATAGCTTATGCATCACGATAGTTGAAGGAGTATGAGCGGCGGTTTCCTACCCATAATTTGGAGTTAGCAGCGGTGGTATTCACACTGAAGGTTTGGTGACAATATCTGTATGGGGAGAAGTGCGAGATATACACTGACCACAAGAGTCTGAAGTATTTCTTTACACAGAAAGACCTGAACATGAGACAGAGGCACTGGCTAGAGTTGGTGAAAGATTATGATTGTGATATTATTTACCATCCGAGGAAATCCAACGTAATGGCAGATGCATTGAGCCGGAGAGGCCCAGGTCAGTTATATAGTTCCATCCGGATCTCAAGGGAGTTAGCTGATGAGATGGTCAGAGCGGGAATAGAATTGGTGGTGGGCCAGTTGGCCAATATTACTCTGCAGTCGACCCTGCTAGAGCGGATTAGAGAAGGGCAATTGGTAGACACTCAGTTACAGGAGGTTAGAGAGAATGTCTTAACGGGGGTAGCTAAGGATTATTCTATTTCTGAGGTTGGTTTGCTTCGGTATCAGGGATGGATATGTGTTCCGAATGATGAAGGGATCAGACGAGAGATACTGGATGAGTCACATACGATGCCGTACTCACTTCATCCGGGTACCATGAAGATGTACCAGGATCTACGAATGTAATATTGGTGGCCCGGGATGAAGAAGGATGTGGTGGAGTACGTAGTCAGATGTTTAACCTGTCAGCAAGTTAAAGCTGAGCATCAGTGGCCAGCGAGGCTTCTTAAGCCTTTGGGTATTCTCGAGTGGAAATGGGAGGACATTACAACAGATTTTTGGGGAGGTTTACCCAGAACAGTAAGGCTTCATGACTCGGTGTGGGTGATAGTGGATAGATACACCAAGTAAGCCCATTTTCTTCCAGTGAGGTCGACATATATTGTGGATCAATATGCATAGTTGTATGTGAGGGAGATTGTACGTCTCCATGGGGTTCCTAAGTTTATAGTGTCAGACCGGGATCCTATCTTTACCTCCAAGTTTTGGGGTAGTTTGTAGAAGGCTATGGGAGCTCAGCTGAAGATCAGCACAGCCTTTCATCCTCAGACTGATGGACAGTCTGAGAGGACGATTCAGGTGTTGGAGGATATGCTCAGAGCATGTGTGATCGACTTTGAGGGATCATGGAGTAAGTATCTCCCGTTGATTGAATTTTCGTATAACAATAGTTACCAATCAACGATTGGAGTGGCTCCCTATGAGATGTTATATGGGAGGAAGTGCAGATCACCCATTCATTGGGATGAGATGGGTGAGAGGAAGTATTTGGGGCCAGATATGGTACAGAGGACAAATGAAGCTATAGAGAAGATCCGAGCTAGGATGCTCGCCTCACAGAGTAGGTAGAAAAGCTACGCTGATCCCAAGCATAGGGACATGGAATTCCAAGATGGGGACCACGTATTTCTTCGAGTTTCACCATTGCGAGGGGTGAGGAGGTTCAGAAAGAAGGGCAAGCTATGCCCTAGATTCATTGGACCTTTTGAGATCCTAGAAAGGATCGGTCAGGTGGCTTACAGGTTAGCCTTGCCACCATCATTGTCAAGAGTCCATGATGTATTCCATGTTTCTATGCTCCGAAAGTACGTCTCAGATGCGACTCATGTGTTGAGGTATGAAGACTTAGAGTTGCAGACAGATTTAGCTTATGAAGAGCAACCAGTTCAGATTTTGGATCAGAAAGAGAAAGTACTACGGAATAAGACGATTCCTCTTGTTAAGGTGTTGTGGAGGAATAGTAGGGTCGAGGAGGCGACTTGGGAGCTTGAGACGGCAATGTAAGATCAGTATCCCGAATTATTCAGGTAAATTTCGAGGACGAAATTCTCATTAGGAGGGGATAGTTGTAACGACCCATATTTACTAATAAGTCTTAATGGCCTTGATTAGTGTGCCAGGGGGGCATAACTAGATTATATGTGATTTAATGATTAAAAGCATGTTGTATGATTATTTGAATATCTAGGATGCATGACTATGTGTATTAGTATGCATGTAGGCCCTGACTAGGTTAGAAGTGCATATTTGTAATTTTGGCCCGTTGAGGGCATAACTGTATATATTTGTGATAAATTGTCGAGACCACATTATTATGTGGATATATTTTTAATCTGTGAGTTGAGGCGATCTTAGTGAGCGGTTTAGCGAAAAAGTCACGACGGAGATTTATACCCGGCTCGGGGCAAGCCTGGGGGTATTTCTGGGAATTTAGAGAATATATTGGGGTCTATTTTGATATTGAGGAATATAATTGGTGATTAGTTAGGTGTCGAGAATTAAGCGGTAAATATTAGAGACATTCAGGGAATTAGCGGGAATTGGGTGTAATGACCAAAATGCCCTAGGAAGTATAAAAGCTCAGTTTTAAATGGGAGGGAAAATTGGTCATTTGAGTTAGAAGTAGGGATAAGTATTATGTTGTTTTATGCCTTATTGGATAGTGTAAAAAGAGTTTGAAGTCTGAAGAAAGAAAAAGAAAAGAAGAAGGAAAAAGAAAGAAGGGAGAAAACAGGAGTTTATCTTTTTCTCTCTCGGTTGGAGGTCTCTTCTCCATTTCTTGAGGGAATTTGAAGCTAAAACTCAGAGAGATTTTGGGCAGGAGCTTGAGGCTAGGATCCCTGGTTTGGTTTGAAGAGTTACCAAGGATTGTTCATCCTTTGAGGTAAGACTCAAGGTAGCTTTTCAGTTTCTGGTTCTTAGTATAAATATGGATTTTGAGCTGAGTTTTGGTGGGAATTTTAGGGAATTGAGGCTGAAACTTTGAGGAGTGAAAGCTAAGGAAGGGTGGAGGATAGCCTAAGGTTGAATCTCTCTGCTGAAGTTAAGAAGTTCTGAACTTTGTCACTTTAATTCTGTGGTTTCAGTTGTTCTTCTTGTTGAGTTTTTAGGCTCTAGGTTCAGCTATGGTGATTTCCTTGATTTGGGGTGCATGTGATTGAGTTTTTTGTGGTTGGGACTTATGGGATGAGTTGATGATGTGGGGAGGCTTGTTTTGAAGTTTGGTTGAGGTTTGATTGAGATTTTGGAAAGGTTTGGCTCAGGGAAAATCGAAGGAAGAAAATGCAGGGTTTGTTGTGCTGTGACTAGTGCTGTAGCGCTAGGCTTTGTGGTCTGGGGCGTTTTAGGCTCTGTTTGTAGCGGTAAAGCGCCCACTTTAGGGCGGGTACTGTAGCGCTACCCTGTTCCCAGAAAGGGATTTTTGGGTTCTTTCTTAGGGTTTTTGCCCGGGGGCTCGGGGTTTGATTCCACTGCCCCGTTTGGTTGAATTAGGGCTTCCCGAGGGCTCGGAATTGGTCTCAAGGCTAGGTTTTGGATTTGAGGTTTGGTGATGATTCTGATCTGTGGCTATGACTAGGTGTTCGCTAGGGCTCAGATGGGATCGTGCTTGAGGATCAAATTGAACAGAGCTAGTGAAATCTAAAGGTAAGAAAACTGTACCCGGTTATGTGTTTGTAATGGGACTAAGAGCTCCCTATATGTGTATGATGTCATAGATGGTATTATGCCATGGGACATGTGATATACCGCCTAAGGGTGCCGTAAATAATACTTGCGCACAGAGCGCGGCTCAGCCACTGGTAGTCGAGGACAGCTTAATATTCACTGAGATCAGTTTAAGCGGGCCGGAGTCAGTGGGATAAATAGAGGGTGCGGCCTAAGGGCGTTAACCCTAGTTATCATATGTGAATTGATTAATGATATGAGATTATGTACTTGGTATGTTGAATACTTGAACAACATGAATTTCTGAACTGTTGAGTATATGTGTTTATATTGTATGCTCTGTTGTTGTATTTTCTTGCGGGGCCTTTGCTCAGGGGTGCTGCGTGGTGCAGGTAATGGCAAGGACAAGTTGGACCAATCCAGAGATGGAGAGCTGCGGGGCTGAATGTACATAGTCAGCAGATCGACCGCCACAGCCGAGGAGTGATACAGGACGAGAAAAGGTTAATTGTCTGTTTTGCCTTAGAGTGGCTAATAACTGTATTTTAGTCCTAAAACTTTGTAGACTGCCTTTTAACTTTACTACTTTTGGGATCCCATGTAAAGAAAATGTTTGTTTATAAGAAATGAAGCTTTTGATGCCAAAATCTTTTAACCCTAGTTCAACTGTAGTTTCAGTGACACGTTTTAAATTAAATGACTTGATTAGCAAGTCTTGCACCTTTATAAACACACATTGTAATGGTCTTGACTATCCAGGCGTTACAGGTTGTGTCTAGTATGTCATTCCCACTACTAAGGCCCTCATACCTCCATACAAGGTCCAAAAGACAGGAATTTATACCTTCCTTTTATTAATTGTTATTAATTGATTAGGCCCCTATAGTCATGCAAAGCAAATGGGCCTTCACAAGTGGAACCGCCCACATGTGGCATCCTTTTTTTCATTTTAATTACAATTTTACCGTTGTTTTTTTTATTTACTATTATACCGTTTTTTATATTTTTTAAACTTTGTATACCTTTTTTTAATGTTATATATTGCTATATATTTTTTTCACGTATGACGCGTGTACATTTTTTGGTACACGTTCGGACATGTCAGTCCAATCGTGGAATTGGGTATGGGGTTACTCTCTTCTATTTTCCAGTAGTGGTATTGTAGGATCTTGGAATTTAAATCTAGATGCATGCTTCATATTATTTTTCCAAACACATAATGGAAACATAGAATAACATGACATACATATGAACATCAGATTCATAAATTAACATAAACACAAATATGTAGAAACTTACGAATACGCAGCGGAACCGGAACAACTCCATCCTTCAATCTGTCTAACTCTTGATTCCTTTCTGTAGCAGAGTATTATCAAGAGATTGAAATAGATCAGCAACACAGTCTTCCTCACCAAGCCTTTGATCAACCTAGAACTAGTGTGGGCTGGTTCTCAACACATGAGATAGAGATCTAGAGGAGAATAAGAAGAGCGAGTGGCCAAGAAAGGTTAGACTGTCTAGGTTTTCACTTACCAATCAACTAAAATTGACTTCCTTATGAAAACCCTAGATATCATATTCCTTATATAGGCAACTTAATGAGTTTTATTTAAATTTAAATTAATTAAAATAATAAACAAAAAGATAATAGCATTGGGCTCCCACAAATGGACTTGAGCCCAATCTGTTTGTTTTGAATTTAAATCTCAATTGGGCCTAAATTCAAAACCTTTTATTTTTTTAATTAATTAATTAAATCCTTATTCAAATTAACTAATTATAATTTGAAACTTGATTTGATATTATTTATTTATATTGACACAAATTTATCAATATTAATAAATTTACCCGAAAATTCTCTTTTATTCTCTAAATCTCATATCTCTATAAATTTTCCAAAATTGACCTAGTCAACTTTAAAAAATCCTAATTGATAATTAAATCAATTAATTGAGACATTCTAGATCATTTACTCAAAGGTGTTGTGGGGACCAGGGATCCATGAAATCAAGCTCCAATAAGTTACCGTGAATTTATTTACGAATAATTTCACTACCTTATTAATTCCTCGTGACTCCACTATAGACTCGGAATTGAACTCTTGAATTCATAGAACGTATTTTCGAAAACATAAATATGTTATCCATTGTTATAACCATTACAATCAGTCAATCTTCTATCGATGGCTTAGTAGTGAGATGGGTGCAAATTACCGTTTTACCCCTCACAGTATTTTATCCTTAATTCCCACTAAGTTCCTTATAAATGATATTTCCGTAAACTTAATTACAGAAATGAGATCTCAATCATTTAACCTTTTGAACAAAGAAATTAGGAAATCATCTTTTCACTTCTCATACAGAAATTATATATTTCATATCTATGAATAATACTCCCACTCAATTACACTACTAAATCTCCAAGATGTAGGTATGGGCTAGACCGTAGGGTAAGCTAGTAATGAACAAGTCAAAAGATTTAAATAATATGATTAGTAGAATATTATCACTTAGAATTAAGATCGACTTAACCTATATTCAACGTAGTGACATTGATTAGATTTGATAACAAGGATACTTCTTTATCAATCAATAATCAATATCGATCCTAGTTCTATGTAACCAAATACATCTGATCTTATCTACTTGGTCAATGCCTTGGACAAGTCATCACACCCCGAATGTGTAAGTAGATCATATCGTAGATTGTCTAATCAGTGAAAATCCAATGCGCTGATCTAATCCTAGGACTTGTTCTTTTGAACATATAATTACAATTAAAATCCACTGTGACCTAGTCACTATAATTGCAACTATCCATATGTTCAAGATTTTATAAATGTTTGTATTATTTCAATAATCATGTAATAAAACAAGCAAGAAACACGATTTTCAAAATAAATGATTTCTACTACTTTTATCGACAATATAAAATCGCCTTACATGTCCAACATGGTTTTATAAGGGCATAAAACCCAACAAACTCCCACTTGCCCTTTTAAAACAAATGGAACATGTTTCTCAAAACCATGCATTCTTCATGCTTCATAATTATGCTCTCTGCTTATATCTTCGTAAAGGGATATGAAAGATTGCCTTCCAATGTCATCTTCATCACCTTCACATCACGCCTTCGCCACACATCCTCGATAATGTGGTACTTTGTCTCTATATGCTTTACTCTTTTGTAGTTTCGAGGTTCTTTCAAATTTGTTATTGCCTCATTACTGTCACTAGACAAAATTAGTGGCTTATCCATTTATGGAATAACACCTTGATCCATATAGAACTTCCTTAGCCAGACTATTTCCTTAGTCGCCATAGATGTAGCTATGTACTCAACCTCCAAGGTGGATTCTGAAATGGCAGATAGCCTATCGCCTCACCAAATCACAGCTACTGAGATGGTAGACAACCTATCGCTTCTCCAAATCATAGCTCCACCCCCAAGAGTAAACACATTTTTTCATAATTAAACTTCTTGCCATCAACATCAGTCTAAAATTTTAATCTGTGTAGCCTAACAGGTTCAAAGAACCACCTGAAAAGACTAACATATAGTCTCTAGTCCATCAAAGATACTGACCTCCATCTATTGTTCATTTCCAAGGTTTTACTGACACTTGCTCACCAATGCCACTGCACACAACATAGTATGCATTAGACTTCTAATTGCAAATGCATAAGGAATTCATTACATCTTTTCTTTCTCTTGAGGAGTCTGTGGAGACTGCTGCTTAGAAAAATAAACTCCATGTCAAGATGCTAAACATCATTTCTCGGAAGTTGTTACAGAGTAACGACCAAACACCTCACTAAAGTAGGTTGCTTGAGTTAGAGCCAAAATTCAGTTATTTATTTCCTTGATGTTCTGGATACCAAGAACATGACTTGCTACAACGAAATCTGGAATTTCGTTTCCAGCCAGCTCTTTATGTCTGATAATTTCTTGACATTTTTTCCAATGAGTAAGATATCATCTACATAAAGGATTAAGAACACCATAATGTCTTTTTCATTAAGTTGTTAAACACAAGGATTAACTACATTTTGTTCAAAATCACAGTTATTAATGTTTCCATTTAACCTTAATTCCAGGAGCCCGAAGCTTGTTTAAGTCCATAGATTGACCTACTCAGCTTGCCAACTTTCTTGTCCAACTACTTTAAATCCTTCTGATTGATTCATGTAAATGGTCTCATCAAGATAGCCATTAAAAATGCTTCTTTGATGTCCATTTGCCTTATCTCTTAATCAAGAGTTGTGGCTATGGATAAGAGTATACTAAATGAATTTTTAACATGGCTACCGGAGAAAAAGTTTTCTCTAAGCCAGCTTTCTCTCTCTGCCATGAATTGAGCCTTAAATGTCTCAACCTTTCAATCAACTCCTCTCTTCTTCTTATAGATCCACTTGCACCCCATGGGCCTAAATTCCAATGGCACATCTACAAGATCTCAGACAAATTAAGAGTAGTTAGACTCTATGTAACGCCCCACGTCACTATGGCTGCTTCCTGGAATGACGACTGACCCTACAAACCAACACAAGTCTTTCCAACATGCTTTGTCCTCACTTGCACGCTTCCTGGGAAAACTTCCCAAGAGGTCACCCATCATAAGATTGCTCCAGGTCAAGCACGCTTAACTTTTGAGTTCTCAAGTGATGGGCTACCGAAAAGAAGATGCATCTTGTTGGCATAGGTAGTACCCATCAATCCGTTTAAGCCCTCTTCAACTGTGTAGGCCCATACCTACACAGTCTTAGAATCATCACACTACCTTCCCCAGGCGATGTGGGATTGCACAGCTTTACCCAGTCTTTCCCCCTACGGATCACATGATACTGACTGTAACACACTATTTCCTGGTACTTGGCTTCAAGTCAAAGATCCCTTTCAGACTTACCCATTGCCTGTTTAAAGGAAAATGGATCATTTTTACTTGTGTCCCCATCTAGATTGTGGGTTTCACTATCCATTTCATAGGTACCGAGTTCCGAGAAACCCTCCCACTATGACGAGGCACTGTAACTTTCTGACTTGGATTAGTGGTTTCTAAATCTACCTTGTTTTCATCGACTTGCGTTGGTGAGGATGGAACAATAGTTTATCATTTTTCCATCTAATACTATTTTGCTACGAGACTTGAAATTCATTATGTAGTCGTTATCCAGAAAAATATTATTTGTAGAGCTAAACATTTTCTTGTCTATTGGACTATAAAACAGACTACCTTGAGTACCTTTAGAATAGCCAACAAACAAGCAAACCTTAGTTCGTTGTTCCAGCTTTCCTACCTTTTTCCTCATAACATAAACAGGACACCCTCAAATTCCATAATGATGTAAACTAGGTTCACGACCATTCCATAATTCTAGTGGTGTCTTGGAGACATCTTTTGAGATGGCGCAGCATTTAAAAAATGTCACATGCGGTCTAGGTAGTATGTCTCCAGAAAATATTTGGGTAAGAAGTTTGTAGAGTTGAATAGCTTATCATAGAACACACATTTTCATAAACGTGCAATTCACACCACTCATCAACACTGTTCTGTTGCGGAGTCCTTGGGGCAGTTGCTTCAGACAGTTCTCCAAGTTCAATTAAATGATCTTGGTTCTGATTATCCAAATTAGAGCTATAAATACGGGTCGGGCTTTCTGGCACGGCACGAAACTGGAAAGAGCCCGGGAGGCACGAGCACGACACGACACGAAAAAATATGGCTTGGGCCAGGCACAACACGAATTGAAAATTGGCACGACACGACATGACATGGGCTTGAGCACGGCACGGCAGGACAAGTCCGAAGGCACGACATGAAAACACAAACAAACTAGCCTGAAAGCACGACACGATAAAAAGCCCGATATTTTGACATTAATAATGATAATAATTTTTTATTCGTCAATTATCTATAAATGATAATAAAAGTCTATTATTTTTCTCAATGTTTATAATTTTATAATTATATTAATCTATTTTAAGATTTGTGAGTTAAAATTTTTAGCATTTATTAGTAGGTATTCAAATTCTAACAATTATCTTTGATATAATTTTGAGTAAAGTATTGTTGAAAAGTATATAAAAATTTCTCAAACTATAATTTAAACAAAGAAATTTATCTGGATTGGTGGTGAGTCCATTGATTGTTAAAGAGGAGGTGGATGGTTCAATTCCCCTTCCTCACATTTTTTGGCAATAATAAAATGGGCCAAAAAGCAGGCCCGAATTTGGGCCTGAATAAAGAAAGTGGGCCGGCCCAGCTTGGGCCCAACATAGCACGACATGGGTCGGGCCTATGGGCCGTGCTGGGCTTACTCTTTCAAATTAGGTCGGCTCGACCCGACACGAATTTAAATACGGGCCTGGCCTGGCCCAGCCCAAATTATTCGGAGGCACGAAAATGTGGGCCGAGCCGGACCGACCCACATTTACCGCTCTATTCCAAATATCCTCCACCTTATCTGATCGCAAGATCTTTAATGTTTTACCTAATTTGGTTTTAAAGCCATAGCAATGAATTCTTTGAACTTCTTAACAAATTCTTATAATTCCTATGCTTTAGGTACTTACATGAGTCTCTAGAGAAATCGTCGATGAAGGTGACAAAATACTCATAACCACCCCTCGCTTGAACTTTCATTTGTCCCCAAACATTTGAACATACTAGCCATAGTGGTTCTTTGGCTCTATCTCCTATCACAGAGAATGGACCTTTGTCATTCTGCCCTCGAGACTAGATTCACAAACAGGTAGGTCACCCTAGGTGAGTTCCCTCAAAGGCCCAACCTTTGTTAGTCTTTGAATCCTATCATAACAAATATGACCAAAGTGAAAATTCCAAAGGTACATCATTTCTAACGTTGTTGGCCTTTTGTTGTTTAAATGGTCATAGATTTAGCTATCTTAAACAACTCGTTATTTAGAACATAGGTTCGTTTAGTTGCAATAGGTATAGCTCGTTTTTTCATACATCCACCCCACAATTCACATCCATTTAAAGAAATAGGATTTTATTACATGTGAAAGTAACTACAAATTGTTGTTGATGTAATAAGAAAAACTACAAATTAAAATTTCTATTGAAAATGAAATAAAATAAACATTGTCTTAAAACAATATATTTATTTCCAAAATTCATTCAAGCTTATCCTTTTGCCTTGTTTGATAAGAACAACCATTGATGGATTCCAAGCTTTGGCTTTTTATACTTCATGGCTTTCCCAATGCTAAAAATGGTGTAAAAAAAATACATGCATGTTTAGTAGATCTTGATTCAACGATCCAAAACCGAAGTATCATCCTCTAAAATCACATGCATTCAAGACAAATTTAATTATCTTGGGTTCCATATGCCTTGAGTGCTGGGCATTCTTGTTCCAATTTCCAGTCTCCTTACAGTCGGAAACACTCCACTTTATTGTGCAGTTATAATCAGGCCCTACTCCAAGATGCTTTGCAGCATTTGGTGCCTTGCCAGTGGACTTCTTGTTCTTTTGTATGAATTTCTTTCTCTCTTGCTCTTCGAAGAACAAGCTTAAAGCAGCTTCTCCTTGAGCTTGTTTAGTAGTATTAGCATTCTTTCCTTTGCTCAAACCACCATCAACATTCCTCTTTGAAGGATTTGGTGATCGTTGCATAGGAAAAATAGGAATATATTTGATTATCACGAACTCGATGTTGTCCATAATCAACACCATGTTGACGTTGGACAAACATTTCATGAGGTTCTCTCCATAGAGTAACCTTTTAGAGATTAGATAGAGTATGAGGTGGGAAGCCTAGAGCTACGATTATCAACTAAGTAGAAATCAACGCATTGCTTGAAAAATATTTATTCATTAAATTTTTTGAATTAGCATAACATACAAAATGTTTTGAGATAAGAAAAATACTAAAACACTTATCTTCTATTTCTTAGGTACTTTAACTAGCCATGAATCCATGTGTCCTGGTAGGCGAGAGTCACAAATATTCACTTAGTTAAATAGAGAAACATCTCAATTAATAAAACGTCATATACTTTTATTAACTACCTATTCCATTTGATCAAAGTAACGAAAACTCATGTGTCCTGGTAGGCGAGAGTCACAAATATTTCTTACTTTATGAGTTTGACCCACGTATTCAATTATTATAGACTTAATTCCTATAGTCACCATAGGGATGAGTCTATAGAAGGTCCACCTATAACCATCTATCCTAAGAAATTTAACCATGTTAAGAAGTCCAATGACCACCTTCCGTAGGGAGACAAAATCAAAGCGTCATGAGGCCCCACTGAACTCCTTGTTAAATTAACGGTGGAGATCGAATTCAAAAATTTTAAACTTATTATTAAATATTTTAGTATTTTATTCTTTTTAAAAAATATCAACTTGTTTGCCAAATTATTAAAATAATGAATAAACCAACTTAGGTTCGCCAAATTATCAAAATAATTAATAAACCATAGTTTATAATTCTTTCCATTTATTCTAACATTACCATAGAAAATTAGTCCAAAAATTAGAATTAATTTTTTTCTAATCAATTATTAGGTCCAACTAAAAAGAATAACCTAATACAATTAAGTCCAACTTAGGTAAATGGGCCTTCACAATTCGAGCTTGCATGGAGGAGAGCTGGGTTCAGTATGTCGTACCCACTACTAAGGTTCTCTGACTTCCACACAATGCCCAAAAAGACAGGAATTTGAACATTCACTTTATTAATTGTTATTCAATTGATTAAGACCAATCTAGTAATGCAAAGCAAATGTGCCTTCACAATTGGAACCACCCACAAGAGAGAAATTTAAACTTTACATGTTCAATTGGCCCCAAATAAAACCTAACATTTTATGAAAGTTTTATTTAAGCTTTCCCACATTTTTCTAAACAAAAAAATGGGTCATCATTATACTTATATTTAAAGCCCAAATGCAAAAAATAACTTAATAATGATGCTAGATATGTTAGTTTTCCTATTAATTGGATGCGTCTAACATGAAAACCTATATGACATGTTACACAATTTTATTCATCATTGCATTTATCACCAAAATAAATAAATCAATTGCTAAAATAAATAAATCGATCAATATCTAAAACAATGAATTGAGTTGTCAAAATTAATTAATTTATTAATTAATTAGCATAAAGTTTTTTCCAATTGAAAACTTATCACATAATTAATGAAACATAAAATTAATTTAATTGTCATTAAAGAAAATATCTCAAATTTTTAAGATTGGATACTTAGATATTTCTTTAGCACAACAAATACAAAACAATATCTTAGCCAAATTTTATATTATATATATAAACATATAATATATAGATAAACCAAATATATATAACAGTATTTTTTTCAAAAATATATATATAATTTTTGTTAAAATTAACCGTATAAAACCGAAAAAGAAATTAAGGTTAATTTTTTTTTTGAATGAAGCTGCCAAAAAAAACAAAAAAAAATAATCATTTTTATATATATATATAGTTATAAGTAAACCCTAATTAGAGTTTTTATATATATGTGTGTATATATATATCATTCATAATTAAAAATGGCAACTGCCAACTACAAAAAAAAATTGTACAATTTTTCAATGAGCATTTTACCAAACACCAATTAAGATCTCAAAATGCATGAAAAATATGACAACTTAAATTAGTAATATGACACATAAACATTTAAAACATTCATATCAAATTTCATGTACCATCCAATTAAAATTTTAAAATTAAACATGTCAACAAACACATATAATCATGCATTCTTAACACCTATACTTAGGCAACTTAGGCTCTTTGGTCAAATGTAGGAACTTGGAATTTAAATCTAGATACATACTTCCTTTTATTTTTCCAAACACATAATGGAAACATAGAATAACATGACATACATATGAACATCAAATTCATAAATTAACATAAACACAAAGATGTAGAAACTTACGAATACGCAGCGGAACTGGAACAACTCCACCCTTCAATCTCTCTAACCCTTGATTCATTTTTGTAGCAGAGTATTATCAAGAGATTGAACTGGATCAGCAACACATTCTTCCTCACCAAGCCTTTGATCAACCTAGAACTAGTGTGGGCTGGTTCTCAACACATGAGATAAAGATATAGAAGAGAATAAGAAGAGAGAGTGGCCAAGAAATGTTAGACTGTCTAGGTTTTCACTTACCAATCAACTGAAATTGACTTCCTTATGAAAACTCTAGATATCATATTCCTCATTTAGGCATCTTAATGGGCTTTATTTAAATATAAATTAATTAAAATAATAAACAAAAAGATAATAGCATTGGGCTCCCACAAATGGACTTGGGCCCAATCTGTTTGTTTTGAATTTAAATCCCAATTGGGCCTAAATTCAAAACCTTTTATTTTTTTAATGAATTGATTAATTCCTTATTCAAATTAACTAATTATAATTTGAAACTTGATTTAATATTATTTATTCATATTGAAACCAATTTATCAATATTAATAAATTTACCCAAAGATTATCTTTTATTCTCTAAATCTCATGTCTCTATAAATTTTCTAAAATTGACCTAGTCAACTTAAAAAAATCCTAATTGATAATTAAATCAATTAATTGAGACATTCTAGATAATTTACTCAAAGGTGATGCGGGGACCATGGATCCATGAAATCAAGCTCCAATAAGTTACCGTGAATTTATTTACAAATAATTTCACTACCTTATTAATTCCTCGTAACTCCACTATAGACTCGGAATTGAACTCTTGAATTCATAGAACGTATTTTCCAAAACATAAATGCGTTATCCATTGTTATAACCATTACAGTCAGTCAATCTTCTATCGATGACTTACTAATGACATGGGTACAAATTACCGTTTTACCCCTCATCAGTATTTTATCCTTAACTCCCACTAAGTTCCTTATAAATGATATTTCCATAAACTTAATCACAGAAATGAGATCTCAATCATTTATCCTTTTGAACAAAGCAATTAAGAAAATCATCTTTTCACTTCTCATACAGAAGTTATAGATTTCATATCTATGAATAATACCCCCACTCAATTACACTACTAAATCTCCAAGATGTAAGTATCACTACAAGAAATCTGATCTTTACCTACCAATATTTTACCTACCAATATATATTGGTAGGTAAAGGTTACCAATATTTATTCGTAAGATTTATTGGTAGGTAAATATTGCCAATATTATAATATTTTAGAAGGATGATTATCTAAAGAGTGTTACCCTACACATATACTGGAGGGAATTTTTTTTGCATTTGGCGCCAATGTTTCCCTCTTATTATTTTAATTTTTAATAAAAATGATGCTGAGTTGTGTGATGATGTGTTAAAAATATCCTACATATCATCTTACTTATTTTTAACATGTCATATTATTTTTAACAAAGGGTACAAATCTTAAAAACAAATGAACATTACAAAAACAAAAATTAAAATTAAATTAATTCTAACTATTAGTAAAAACAAAATCATAATAATATATATTTTATCATTTAACCTTTCAGACAAAAAAAATACTCTAGTCTGGTCTCTCTCCCTCTTAGAAAACCAGTCAAAGAAGCGCCCATCCTCAGCGAGAGTACCCCAGAGGCCCCGACGCTGACCATCGCCTGAAAAGAAGCGCCCATCCTCGCCTGAGCGAAGAACCCATACTCGTCGACCGCCACCTGAGAAGAAAAACCCAAATGTGCATGAGTGGGGTGCGTCTTTCGTCCTCCCCTTTAGCCCAAAAATCCTTAGAAGGTTTATGAGAAGAAACGCCCAAAAAAAAATACTCTGGTCTGGTCTTTCTCCCATACTCGTATCAGATTGCATTTTAAGTTTATGCAATAATTTCAACCAAACTTGCTCCTATATATATATATATATATTTTTTTTTTATTTATATGACTTTTGGTAGGTTTATGCCATAATTTCAACCAAATGCCCAGGCCGCTCAATTGAATGGGGCAAGACGATCTCATCGAGGTCTACACCATCGTCGTCTATACATACTGCTAACAGCAAATACATATTCCATACATAAAGGACAGATGAAATGATTTATGAGTTTTTGTTTGGGTAGGTTCTCTTTTCTACTTATGTGTAAGCTTTCTTTTATAGGTTTTTGTTGGACCACATAGAGACTTAGAGCAGGACTAAGACTGTAATGGATTACATTGTTGTCTACACATCTTTGCTTTCTTTACTATCTTTTTCCTCATGGGGTGAATTTAGTTGAATTGGAGATTATAAGAGTATTAGGTGATCTGTACATGTTTTACTAGAGCAGCTGAAGGAATTTTCATTTCAGTTGGGAGTTAAAAAAAAACAGAAGTACATAGGCAAAATGAGAAGGAACACAGGTGGAGAGGTCATCAAAAGCTTGTTAAACTGCATTTGTGACCTTTTATTTTTATATTTTAAGGGGTAGAAGTCCAACAAAGATGACAATTAATGAACAGGTGGCAATTACATTGAGAGATGGCTTGGCTTGGCATGTGAAAATAGAGTAAGATGAAGTGGTGTTAGTACCGTGAGAGCAGTAGTATTAGTAGGGTAAGAGTGGTGTGTGTGTGTGTGCATGGAGTATAGGTTACTGTCGCACTGAATTAAGCTATATCTATCTACAACTACAAGCTATGGATGGGGGGTTTCTCTCTCTCTTTTCCATGTAGCAAAACAAGACAATCAAAGTTAAAGATCGATTTTCTTGTTTTCTTATGTACATAACACAGCCACGTTTACTGACTCACCTTCAATGGCATGTAGTACCCTTTATCTCTCTTCCTTTTTTCTCCTGCATCATTTACAGTCTTTTCCAAAAGCCTTTCTTTACATATATCGCTGCAGAGTGTGGCCATGCGGCCTACCTGGTGGGTTCAAACTTTTAAAGACCCTATAAAAATGCTCTCTCTCTTCTGTCAAACCCCCTTAGCCACTAGCAATATTATAACTATATATATATAGTAGTACTAGTACTAGTGCTCTTGAGAAATGTTTGTACTTGATGATTGGAAACTGTGGTGATCATCAAATCGAGATTCTTATTATTATTATTGTTGTTGTTTTTGTTATATATGCTAAACATTATTTAAGGCATTAATTTATTGGTCATTCGTATCATCATTTCTGTGCCTTGTTGAATTTTGATCTTATCACATTTTGAAATTCCTACTCTCACCATTTACAACAGGGATCATCATCATGTCTTTGTAACAAAAAAAAATAAAAAATCAGGGTTGTGATGTATTATTGAGAAGAAAGAACTGGGGTTTAATTTTAAAAAGTGAGTAATCATGTTTCCTTTTTTTGGCTATGCTAGTGCAATACGTCTTGTTATGGCTTATGTGTGTATATGATACTTCTGTGTGTAAACATGCAATGGCTGCACATTTTACATGCCTTTTGAAGCCACATCCTTATTTATCATTTTCACTTTGTTGCAGTTGTCAAAGCTCGTACATGTTGAAGGTTATAGTGATTGGATTCTTTTAGTGGCAGAATTCACTTTAAAGTCTTTGCAATCTTGGCAGGTTCGTATTATCAGTGTTAACTGTTGCACAAATTTCGTCAGCCAAAAGAGTAACACATAAAGATGAAAAAAACAGAGAGACAAGTATTGCACACACTCACATAATATTTCTGATGAAGCTCAACATGAGATATTACTTTGATAGATTAAATTATTCTTTCTTTTTGTTTATTTTTGTTAATATTTTTAGTATCTTTATCTTTAAAATAAAATAAAATTGAACCTCAAGTTACTAAATTGAACCTCCCCAAAAAATAAAATTGGTCCTATTTTGTACCAAATGATTTATCCATCTTTTTTCTTTCTTTTCTTGATGTCTCCACTACTTGGCAGTTGGAGTTGGAGTTGGGAGTGTGATGTCCATTTCAGGCCAAATTTAGTATTCTATTTTGCTTTGCCAAGCTTTCGTGTTGTAATTTCTTTTCAAATTGTATTCTCTTTACGATGACAGCCTCACCACCAGTTATAAATGTCGTTCCATCACCGACAACATATTACTCCCTTGTGAGACTCCCTTTATTATTGTAGTAGTACTACTCTATATATGTGTACTCTTAATACACACCACATATTTCAAACTCATAGAAGAGAAATTACATTAATATCCACCCTATATAGCTAGCTAGTAGTGCTAAAATATATATTAATATATATTCTTTTTTGGACCAGATGTGACTTATATATATATATATGTAGTTGATCATGATTATCATAACGTAGTGTGTGTATATATATCTAGCTAAATTTATAGCTAAAGTCTAAAGATTACATATGGACCCCTCTCTTAATATATATGCATGGTTTATAGATTTTTATAGAGAGAGATGGTCTAAACTATTTTTTGGAAGTGTTGGCTCCATTTATGTAATTGCTTTACGGCATTATATTTTCTTTAAACTAAACACCTGGAAAAAAGGGTCCATTTATAAAGTGACATGTTATCTTAGAAAAGAGTACTATTAAATATTGTTAAACTAGTCATTATTATTTATTTTATTATTATTATTATTATTAAAAAAAAAAGATAAAAACATGTTTGCCCATTTGAGGAAAGATATCCTATTTCAGCATTTTGACAGCTGAAGTATTCTGAATCAAGTTTTTCAAGTAAACTAGAGCCAAAAACAAAACATAAACAACTGAATTATGGAGTTGCCCGACAACTTATAGTGCCCCTGTGACTAAAATATGACCATGTTCCATAACAAAGTTCACTCTATTGTCCATTCACAAGTAAATATAATTGCCAAAACAACCCTATGAGAACTCAACTGTTTAGCTGCTCCAAGTAGCTGAACCTTTTATTTAGTTTTCTTTATTTCTAAGTCTATTTGAATGTAGTTTTACTGGTTTAGTCTATTTTTTGTATTATCTTTGTTTGTTGTTACAGAATCCTCAAATGAAAGGCTATCACGCCAGAATTTTCATTGTTTTCCTCATCCTTTTTAGCCTTTCCTTTTTCATTTCACTTCCCCCAAATCAATCTCCCACTCTCTCTTATTTCTTATTTTCCTATTTTAATTATAATAATCTACAAAAGAGAAAAATCTTTAATATTTACCATCCTTTCTTTTTCTTTTTCTTTTTCTTCCTCTTGTTCTCCTCTGTCTTCTTTCTAGAATTTGGGTTCATCATCAGCTCTACCAACTACAACAAGGGACACCATTTTGTTGGTTCATGGATCTTCATTGGATAAATATTCCAAATAAACTTTCAGCAGAATATGCTGCTGGAATGAATGAATTCATTAGTGTTGCAAGACACTCCATGGACTCTAATGGGATGGTTCTATGCCCTTGTTGTCGATGCGTGAATAAGAAATCACAATACATGCATGTGATAAAGTTGCACTTGATCACTCATGGATTTCTTAGTACTTACACAAGGTGGTATCACCATGGTGAGCAAGTAGAGGAAGTAGAAGATGAAGGATTATTTGATAACGAGGATAATGTTGAAGATTCAGATCAGCGTGATGATTTGGCGGCAGGTCTTCATGATGCTATTGGTAGTAAGTATTTTGGCATTGGTCCAACTAGTGACTTCAATGATGAATCTCCAGTTAATGTGGATGACAAGTATGATGCATTGTTTGAGTCACTTCATAAGCCTTTGTACAATAATTGTAAAGGTTTCTCTGTCTTAAGCGCGATGGTGAAGTTGATGAATCTCAAAGTGCTTAACAAATGGACAGATAAATCATTCGACGGTCTTTTGGAGTGTTTGAGAGAGATATTGCCCGAGGGTAATCAGTGCCCAGGGAATTATTACCAGACGAGGAAGCTTCTTTGTGAGGTGGGCTTAGGCTATGAGCAAATTGATGTTTGTCAATACGATTGTGCATTGTTTTATGGTGAGAATGCAAATGCAGTGTCATGTCCTGTATGCAAGTCTAGTCGTTATGTACGAAATCAAATCCCACATAAACGACTTAGATGGTTCCCAATGAGGGCACGACTTAAGCGATTGTTTAGTTCGAAGCACACTTCTAAAGATATGCGATGGCATAAAGAGGTACGAAAAAATGAAGCTGGGATTTTACGTCATCCTGCTGATGGGGATGCTTGGAAGCATTTCGACAATGTTTATCCTGACTTTGCAGGTGATTCCAGAAGTGTACGAATGGCGTCAGATGGGTTTAACCCTTTCTCTAATATGACATCAACCTATAGTTTGTGGCTAGTGATATTAATTCCGTACAATATGCCACCTTGGGCTTCTTCTAATGGAACAAACTATCTCATGTCTTTGTTAATTCCAAGTCCTAAATCTCCTGGAAAAGATTATGATGTGTTCTTGAAGCCATTAATTGAAGAGCTTAAAGAGTTATGGGATGGAGTCAATGCATATGATTGGTATGGTCAATGCATGTTTAAACTTCGAGCTGCAGTCTTGTGGACAATTAGTTATTTTCCCGCTTATGCATACTTGTCTGGGTGGAGCACTGCTGGTAAATTAGCATGTCCTGTTTGTCTTGAAGATACAAGATCTAGAAGAATAACTGACAAACAATGTTTCATGGGACATCGATGTTATTTGAAAAGAAACCATTTTTGGAGAAAAAGTAAAGAATATGATGGATCTACTGAATTACGTGGCCCTCCTAGAACTTTTACTGGTGATGACATTTTAAAGCAATTAAAAGAAATTCCTATTCATACCCCTGGTAAAGCACCAAGTAATTCTTCTAGAAAACGTAAGCGTGGAGAGAAAGAGCTGAATTGGTGTAAAAGAAGTGTTTTGTTTGAATTGCCATACTGGTCAAAGCTTTTGCTGCGTCACAATCTTGATGTGATGCATATAGAGAAAAATGTATGTGATAACATTATTGGAACACTTTTAGACATTGAAGGTAAATCGAAAGACAATTTAAAAGCTCGTAAGGATTTGTAAAATCTTAATATTCGTGAAGAGCTTTGGCTGAAGAAGGACCCTTCTAATAATAAGCTTGAAAAACCTTATGCTAGTTACACTTTGACGAGAGAAGAATGCAAAGATTTTTGTAAATTCATTCAAAGTGTTAGATTACCAGATGGATATGCTTCGAATATTAGTCGATGTGTAACAGATAATGACAAACTATGAGGAATGAAAACTCATGATTGTCATGTTTTACTTCATAAGATATTACCGGCTGCATTACTTCCTTTTCTGACAGACAACATTCGTGGTACTTTGATTGAACTCTGCCAATTCTTTCAAAAAATTTGTGCAAAAGCATTACAAATTTCTGACATAGAACAATTGCGAGATGGAATTGTAATAATTTTGTGCAAGTTGGAAAAGATATTTTCCCCATCATTTTTTACCATAATGGTTCATCTTTGTGTTCACCTACCCGATCAAGTGTTATTAGGTGGTCCAGTTGCTTCGAGATGGATGTTTGGGACAGAACGCCATATGGGTTTGTACAAGAAACATGTCTCGGCCTAATGGTTCAATAGCAGAAGCTTTTGTTGTAGATGAAGCTGTAACTTTCTTGTCAAGATATGTTTCTAACGTAGAGACAAGATTCACAAGACCCGAGCGTAATTGGGATATACCTTCTCCAAATCATAAGTTAGATGTTTTCAACTCCAATGTTCGTCCATTCGGGGCATCTACTGTCAAATTGCTTCAAAATTGGAGAAAAGTCGTTCAATGGTATATATTGAACAATTCTGTAGATGATATCCAAGATTTTATCGAGTAAGTAACAATTTCTTTTCTTCTTCTAAATTATCTCAACAAAATATCATTTACTTATTCATAGAAATGAATTTGAATGTAGTGATCATATAAAGTTGTTGGAAGAAAAAGGTCTTTCAGATTCAGAAGTTGCCTTAGAGCACAAAGAACAATTTCCTTCTTGGTTTAAGAATAAAGTAAGAGATTATCATTAATTGTTTCTTACTAAATTCTTAAGTTGTGACATCATTCATCATAATTCAAATTCTTTCATACTATAGGTGTCTCAAATGCGAGTTCAAAAATCACCTCTTGCCAATGATGATTTGTACTCTTTATCTCAAGGTCCACTTGAACGGTACAACACCTACCAAAGTTGTATTGTAAATGGTGTTCGATTTCGATGTAAAGAGTGTGACGATACTCTTAAGACACAATGTTCTGGAATTTGCACTGAAGGTGATCATGACAATATTAATATCCTATATTATGGTGTCCTGATTGAGATTTTGCAGTTGTCATTCGTTTTAGATCGGAAGGTGTTCTTATTTCGTTGCAAGTGGTATAACTCCAATCCAAAAGGTAGATCAATTGTTGTGGATCATAATTTGACTTCCATCAATACATCTACTGATTGGTATTCTAATGAACCATTTATCTTGGCAACTCAAGCACAACAAGTTTTCTATTTGCTTGATATGAAGCGTGGTTCAAATTGGCGGATTGTTCAAAAAGTAAATCATCGATCTATTTATGACATTCCTGAAATTATGGAAGAGGCAGTAAATAATTATGTGTTTCAAGAAGAAGAATCATTTCAATTGCCACCTTTTCAACCAACTGAGGATTTCATTGAAAGTTCATCTTTAGTTCGATTAGATGTTCCTTCTATAACTCTTTCAGACCAACTTGTTGTTGATTTATTTTTAAACCAAAATCAAAATGTTGACAAGGATAGTGACTTAGATGAAGACTTTGATGACGGAAATATATTCTGTAATAATGAAACATTTCTCTCAAGTGATGACACTAAAAGTTCTACAGAATTAGAATGTGATGATGATGCAGATTCTTAATTCATAGTTAGTCATCTTGTCATTGATCAGTTAGTGCCTCGTGAAATTTGTCTACAAATGTTCTTCCCCAACTAGCCAAGTAGCCAAGCACCCTGTACACAAACAGAAATACAAGTACAGAAACTAAGGTTTGCAAAAACTGAGATGAAACAAGATATATAGACATATAGACATCCATATTCTTGATTCATAGTTAGTTTCTTAATATTTGTAAATATTTATTTACTAATCATTTTCTTTGTTTTATTTCACAGAATTTTAGTCATGGCACCTGGTCGTCGCACCACTCGATCTACTGCTCAAAGTCAACAAGTTGAACCAGTCATTGATCCTCCTGCTCCACCTTCACAAGTTGTTCACACTACTCGGTCGAGTATAGAGAATCAACAAGTTGAACCAGTCATTGATCCTCCTGCTCCACCAACACAGGTTATTCGCACTACTCGATCGAGTTTAGAGAATCAACAAGTTTGTCGCACCACTCGATCTAGGGTACTAAGTCAATGACCTAGAACCACCACACAATCTAATGTAGAGAGAGAACACCCTCAAGGCTCCACACACCCTACTGTACAGGGTGAACAAGTCAATGTGACGACCCATTTCAATACCGAAGATGATAATCAATCTTCCCAAGTTCCATCTGGTAAATTTAATGTCTTTCATGTTCATTTCTTTAAATTTCTATTTATTTTAATTAAGATTATATTGTATTGTAGGACAAACATCTTCCTTTAATCCACGTGGAGTTACTCGTGACTTGACAACTACAACTATAGCTAAGGCATCATCAACTGGAAAGTTGTTAGTGACTTTTAATGCGGAGTGTCGTCAACCAATTTGTACTAATGCTGAGAAATTTAATAATGAGATTGGATTCACTATTCAGAATCATGGTACATTTCATTATAAAGAGTGGAGAATGGTCCCTGAAGATGTGAGAGCTCCATTGCGTCACTATCTTTTGGTAAGTCATTTCACAATATTACATTTATATTTGTAATATTTATAATTAATATTGTTTTATGTTATAGGAACATTTTGACATCAACTTGAATGATGAGACAACTAAAAAATGCATTGATGAGCAAATGAGAAAAGCTTGGAAGGGTCATAAGTACAAGTTGCACTTATATTTCAAAGAAATTGGAGGAGAAAATGATCTTGAGATGGCCAAGAGCAAACGTCATCCAGACTTAAAAGAAGAACATCAAGAAGATTGGATGAGTTTGTGTGATCGTTGGTGTTCTTTTGAATTTAAGGTAACATTTTTTATCATAATGTTGTTATTTTGATAGGAACAAGAGACCTGACATACTATTTACATATTACTATCGTTCTTAACATCTAGCTTTTTGCTATTTTTTCTGTTTTATTGAATTTATATTGTTGTATGTTTCCATAATTGTCCACAAATGTCGAACTACTGCTTAATTTTGAAATATTGTATTGGCTATAGATGACTTCTTTGTTGAAATTTCTGTCTTTCTTTGACTGTGATACCCAATCAGTTGTTGTGTTTATTTCATTTTGGTTGTGGGAATGAAGTTTTTTCTGACTATGTAGTTGATGTAGTTAAGGTGTTTGGTTAAATGTTTGAATGAAAAAATGAAAGCTAATGTTATTGTTTTGGCATCATCTACTCTTTCTAGTATTTTGTTTTGTCTTTGATTTACATATTTTAGTGTTAAACTGTTCAATAAAGTTTGTAATAAATAGACATTGTGTTGTTCAAAAGAAAAGGTTGTGTAAATTTTTTTCTAATAAATTTTATTTGGATTTATTTTTTCAGGAAAGAGCATTAAAGAATACTACCAATCGATCAAAAAGGAAATGGGAGTCGAAAAATGGTTTAGTCTCCACACCACGACATCACATTCGATGTGGAATGGTGTTAACTTCTCCTACCGGTCAAATTGAGACATGGCGTCTAAAGCATTATGATGCTGAGAAATGATGGACTAGAATAGAGCTCGAGCCATTATATGTAAGTAATTTAAATTTTTATTTATTATATTTCTTACTAATAATTAATTAAATATATTATTAGGATAAAATGATGGAGTTAAGGGGTCAACATCCTCCAGAAGAACTGTCTGATAAAGAGATTATGGAGCATGTACTTGGACATGATTCGATATACTTGCGAAGGTGGGGGCGGTCTCCTAGTGTCACAACTTCTACTTCACATCGTGAAAATATTGTGGGTAATCAACCAACTTATGAAGAGTTAGTTGAACGACTTAATGATACAACTTCCTGCCTTAATGCTACTAACGAACAACTTAGTGTGGTTGTGGATATACTTTGTCATAACAATTTGATGGGACCGCCTCCACCACCTCCAACAGACCAGGCTTCAAATGCAAATTTAAGAGAGTCGCCATCTTTTTCAGTTCGGGAGTCACAAGATGATTCTTAGTTTATTTACATTAATTTACTAAGGAATGAACTTTATGAAGTTTTTTTTATTTTGGTAGGGGTAACCTTAAAATGATAACTTTATGACTTATTTTAGTATTGAACATTATAAAGAATTTTAGCATTAAACATTTTATTATTGTATGGTTTTTTTCTAGTTTATTTCTAATATAGAACATTTATAAATAACTGTTATTATCTTTTACCTACACATAACCATTAAATTTGAACAAAATATAAATTGTGTAACAGACCAATAAAATAATGCTATGTGGGCTAATAAAATGACACCACGTAGGATGCCATATATGATGCCACGTAGGATGCCACATGTGATGCCACGTCATCAGCACGTAAAACCATAGAAACCATGTCAGCATACACGTAGGATGACATGTCATCAAACACGTCATCTGATGACTCATCAATTGATTTATAACTTAGTGGGGTCCACTGATTCTTTTACCTACTAGTGTTAATAAGTGTAGGTAAAGACTCTTTCCCCACTAACATTTACCTACCAATCTCTACCAATTCAATATTGGTAGGTAAACCATATTACCCACCATTAGGCTAGTTTTACCTACACTTACAATTGGTAGGTAAAGACCCCATTTTCTTGTAGTGTATGAGCTAGACCGTAGGGTAAGCTGGTAACGAACAAGTCAAAAGATTTAAATAATATGATTAGTAGAATATTATCACTTAGAATTAAGATCGACTTAACCTATAGTCAACGTTGTGACATTGATTAGATTTGATAACAGCAATACTAATTTATCAATCAATAATCAATATCGGTCCTAGTCCGATGTAACCAAATACATCTGATCTTATCTGCTTGGTCAATGCCTTGGATAAGAAATCACACCCTGAATGTGTAAGTAGATCATATCGTAGATTGCCTAATCAGTGAAAATCCAATGCACTGATCTAATCTTATGACTTGTTCTTTTGAACATATAATTACAATTAAAATCCATTGTGACCTAGTCACTATAATTGCAACTATCCATATTTCAGGATTTTATAAATGTTTGTATTATTTCAATAATCATGTAATAAAACAAGCAAGCAACACGGTTTTCAAACTAAATCATTTCCACTACTTTATCATCAATATAAAATCGCGTTACATGTCCAACATGGTTTTATAAGGGCATAAAACCCAACAGGTATAGTCTATATAGGAGTTATAGATTCGTGGTTTTAAGTCATGGTCTTCTCATTTCAGCCATTGTCGATGGTTTTTTCTTTAAATACTTGTAGAGTTTGAGTAATGGTGATAACTCGATTGTCCATTTCTCCATTACCGAAGTATGTTACTGAAAAGAAAAAGAAATAGAAAAAAATTATGTCTGATTCGGGGAAAAAGGATTATGAGGAAGATTTTAGTGAGAAGAATCTGAGTAAGAGTGAGGGTTCTAGTAAGAGGAAGTACGTGAAGAAGAAATTTATGGGGAAGTCTTTAGATGATGATCGTCCAGTGAAGAAGGTTAAGGTAGTAGATGACGATGGTAATGATAGTGATGATTTAGAGATTGAAGTCCCTAAGAAAATCAAGGTATATTTTGATCTTTTATTTTTAGGTTTCTATTTTTTATCTTTTGATTTTTCAATTTTTTGCATGTGCTTTGTGTTTTTTTGAAAGGGTATCTGGATTTTGGTTTCTTCTTGGTTTTTTTTTTTTTTTTTTTTTGTGGGTTTGGAGTTTGTGAGATTTTACATTGTTCTCATTTGATGTTTCATTTTGCAATTTTTTGGTACCGTGTTTGGTTTCTTTTTTTTTTATTGTATTCAAGTTTGTAAAATTTTGTATTTATTGTTTACTTTTGGTATTTTTTTTAGGGTTTTAATTTGATTTTTTTTTTTTTTTTTTTTTTTTGTATGTGCTTGATTTTCTTTTAAGGGGTATCTTTTTGGTTTTTTTTTTGTTAGGGTTTATATCGCACTTAATTTTTGTTTTAAAAACATTTGTACGTTTTGGTATCTTGTTTTTGTAGGATTTCAGTTTGATTTTGTGTTTCGCTGTGTTTTTTTAGTAATTTGTCTGTTATCTGTTTAGTATATTATTTTTCAGGTGTTTTCGAATGTCTTTTGTCGTTCTTCTATGATTGTGTTTATATTTGTGGTTACTTTTTGGTGTCATTTTTTGTTTGTTTTTTAATTGTGTTCTATTGTTATTGTATGTTTTAGAATCGATTTGGTTTCCATTTTTTAGATTGAGTTTCATGTTTTTTTTCTATAACTTGTTTTTCAGGAATGAGAGTTTTATTTCAAGCCTGAAAATAGGGTACTTGGTAAAGTCGTTTTCTATCCTAATTCAAAATTTTCATGTATTGCTACTATAAAGGCTAAGTTGACTCCTGAACAACTTAGTTTTTTTTAGTCATACATGTTTTGGTCACTTTCTATAGATGAAACCTATGTCAATGCAGGCACAGATGATTCACTGTGCTTTATCTAGGGAAATTCATCAAAAAAAAATTAGCTTGAAGTGTGGTTTAAATTTGGGTGTGATAAGGTTAGATTTAGTTTGGTAGAGTTTGCTGTTATAACTGGACTGAAGTCTGTAGGTGATTCAAATATGTCAAAGTTTGCAAATAAGGAGAATGCTTTTGTTGAAAAGTATTTTAGTGACCAAAAAGTTACTAACAGTGCTGTGGATCAGAGGTTTTCCTATAGTGTTGTTAAAATGGCTATTTTGTATTTCGCTACAAATTGTTTGCTTAGTAAGCATCGTACCAAAAAAGTGAAGTCTAAGTTGATTAATATGGTTGGTCTTGGTGAGTATGATAGTTTTCCATGGGGGAAAATAGTTTATGACATGTCTCTATATAATTTGAGGCTAGGTCTTATGGGAAAAATTATGAAAAAAATTTATGAGGATTTTGGTGATAAAGGAAAAGGGAAAGGAAAGGAGAAAGACAAAAATCTTGTTAGAAGTTACAAATTGTTTGGATTTCCTTGTGCCTTTCAGGTTTGGTTGTATGAGATCATGCCAGTTTTAAAAAAGCAGCGAATATGTAAGTATGATGATGAAGCAGTTCATTGGATTTGTAGATGGTCTAGTGTTTGAAATCCCAATTCTAAAGAGTTGGAGAGTAAAGCTTTTTCATCAACCAAGGTAGTTGGGTTATTTTTATCAATTTTTGTTTGAATTTTATGTTATTTAATTTGTTTTTACACTAATTATTTTCTTTTTTTTACCATTGCTTTTAGCTGAAAGTAGTGCCTATTGTTCCTTCTGCTAATGATAAGGAAACCCTTGACTTATCTAATTTTGAGTTTGGTCATGTGGCTACTTCTGATGATGATTTTGAGGATGAGACTTTAGTGAAGAGGTCACATGGTGTAGTAGAATCTTTTGGTTTAAAGAAAAAAAAATTATAGTGGAGAACCTATTTCAGAGGAGATTAAGGTTTATTTCATGGAGATTGTAGGAATGCAAGCAAAGTTGGATTGTGGTTTGGATTTTCTAAATAAAGATGTTGATCGTAGATTTAAGGAGTTTGAAAAGAACTTGAAGTCATACATTGATTTAAAGATTGATGAGGGTCTGAAGTTCTATATAGATATGAAGTTTGATGTGTTGAAGAAGATTATTGGGAATTCTAAGGTTGTTATTGAAAGTTATAGTGATGATAGTGATGAGGAAACTGAATAGGTGAGCTGCAATCCTTTTTTCTTTAATTAGTTATGTCTTTTTTTTATTTAGTAATATGTTTGTTTTGGCAGGATGTTACGATGTTTGAGTCTGGTGTTCGAGGTGATTTGGTGGTTGTCAAGGAATGTGACATTGGTGGAAAAGATACTTATGTGGAAAAGGTTGTGTTTTTTTTTTTTTTGTTAAACAAATATTTTTTTATAGTAATTTAGTTTTTTTGTAACTAATTGGTATTTTATTTGATTTTTTCATACAGAATGGTGGAGGTTTCTCTGATGGTGGAAAATATAATACTGTGGAAAATGTTTTATTTTGGTTTTTTTTTTCTGTTTGTATTAAAAAGAAAAAATATTTTTTATTAGTAAGTTAGTTTTTGGTAACTAGTTGGTGTTTCTTTTCATATAGGATGGTGGAGGTTTGTTTGACGGTGGAAAATATACTATTGTGAAAAATGTTATGTTTTGGTTTTTTTTATTAGTTAGTTAGTTTATGGTAAGTAATTGGTGTTTTATTTGTTTTCTTATACATTATAGCAAAGATAAGGTTTCAACAGAGATTGAAACTTTTCAGAGTAGTAGAAATGAAGTTATTGTTGCAACTAATTTGGTCAACAAGGTTTAAAAAAAAAAATTAAAAACATTTTTTGTTTTTTTGTTTACTTTGTTATGTTAGTTAAGTATTTGTATATAATATATATATATATATATTGTTAGGATTGTATTGATGATTGCCCAAGTTTTGATATCACGAGTTTTATTATAAATCAACATGAATTGTTCAAGGAATCGAATGCTAATGATGACTCAAAGAATGATGGTGTTGATATTAACATATATTTTATTTTATGATTTAAGCTTTAATTATTTTTAAGAAAAAAAATTATATATTTTCTGTTTAGTTTTATTTTGTAGGGGTCGGGTGGGGATGATGCTGGTGAAAAAACAGTTGCATGTGGAAAGTTAGTTGATAGTGAGGGCACAGATGATAGCATTACTGCCTCTTCTTTGGAGATTATCAATGAAAAAATTGATGCTTTTGAGGAGAATATAGCTAAGTGTTTTTTTTTTTTACTTTGATTGAGTTTTAGTTTATTATTGTTTGGTAACTGATTAGTTTATTATTTTGTTTAAGGAGAAAAATCAATCCAATTTGGAAGTGATTTCTCCTGGATTGCAGAAGAGGCCTGTTAAACCTAGTTCTTGTATACAAAGTCC
This sequence comes from Humulus lupulus, assembly GCF_963169125.1. Taxonomy (NCBI): domain Eukaryota; kingdom Viridiplantae; phylum Streptophyta; class Magnoliopsida; order Rosales; family Cannabaceae; genus Humulus; species Humulus lupulus. The sequence continues at coordinate 161,062,954 of NC_084798.1, read as the reverse complement.
ATATACTACTGAATATACATCTAGAAGTGGTGATAGACAAAAAGTGGTAGTTGTGGGTATTTCACCATTATCTTCTGCTTTGATGGATTGTCCTAATGCTCTTCATCATAAATCATTTGATGATTGGTATTCTATTTGTTTTAGGCCTGTTAATAGGTAATATTATTTTTGTGTTTTGTGTGTGTTGTGTGTTTGATTTAATGTTTTTGTTAGTTGTATTTGTTATGCTAAACTTTTCCTTTTGTGTAGGAATAACAAGTTTCTTAAGAAGGAAAAAAAATTGGCTGTTTCTTTGGATTTTGCGATAGCAAAGATTGGTGAAAAAAAATGTGGTTTTATGATTTGAGAACCCCTAGGAGAAATCTGCAGTGCTCGGTTAGTATTATTGTTTTTATATATTTTATTTTTATGTTATGTTGTGTTTTTAGTTTTTTTAGTTTGGTTAATGTATATATATATTTGCTTTTTTTTTTTTTTTTTTTGCAGCATATTGACGTGTGATTTTACTACTTGGGGAAGAAGATAAAATATGATACGAGTGTCAATATGTCAGTAAACACTACTAATTGTTTTGTTGCAAATCAAATTTTCAGCATGTATGGGGAGTTTGCGAGTAAGGGTGAAGATGTTAAGTCTATACCTAGGAATAGTAAGGCTGCTGAATATATTTCTAGGTATCGTATGTGTTTTTCTATCCATTGGCTAAGTCTAGACTATGTTTTGATTCCTGTTAATGTTTCAGTTTGGGCACACTGGGTTTTGTGCATTTTTGATATTATGTTGAGGTGTCTAAAAGTGTGTAATTCCATGGGGTCTGGGAAATCTAGGAACTTTCACAACTTTGTGAATTCATTTGCTGCTATATTGTAACGCCATGGATAGCCAAGACCGCTACATTGTGTGTTTATAAAGGTGCAAGACTTGCTAATTAAGTCATTTAGTTAGAAACGTGTTACTGAAATTATATTTGCTAGGGTTAAAATATTTTGGTTACAAAAATTACATTTCACATAATTTAACATTTTGTACATGGGATCCCAAAAGAAATAGAGTTTAAAAGACAGTTTACAAAAATCACAGGTTATAAACATGTACTGGCCACTCTAAAGGCAAAACAGACAATTAGGCTTCTTTTATCCTGTATCACTCCTCGGCCATGGCGGCCGATCAGCTGACTATGTACATTCAGCCCCCGAAGCTCTCCTACTCAACACTGGTACGCCTTGCTCTTGCCTTTACCTGCACAACGTACCACCCGTGAGCTAAGGCCCAGCAAGAAAACCGAATAACAGAGCATAATCATTAGTCAATCAATCAGATAACTCATAAAGCATAGTCATATACTCAGCAATCTATAATATTCACATAATCAGGCATTCAACATACCAAGTTCATCAAATTTACATTAATAACCAATTCATATATTAACCAGGGTCGATGCTCTTAGGTCACATCCCCTATTTATCCCACTTACTCCAGCCCGCTTAAACCGAGCTCAGTGAATATTAAGTTGTCCTCAGCTACCAATGGTCGAGCCGCCCCCTGGGCACAAATATTGATTCCGGCACTCTTAGTTCGTTTATCATATGTCCCTATGGCATAATACCATCAATGACATCAAACAAATATATGGAGGTCTTAGTCCCAACATAATCACATAACCGGGTGCAGTTTTCTTACCTTTAGATTCTGATAGCTTGATTACTGAAACCGTCCCTCAAGCACGATCTTATCCGAACCCTAGCGTACACATAGTCACAACCATGAATTAGAACCATCACTAAACTTCAATTCCATAACCTAACCTCGGGACCAATCTCGAGCCCTCGGGAAGCCCTAAACGAGGTGGTGGAATCAAACCCCGAGCCCCCGGGCAAAAACCCTAAGAAATAACCCAAAAACTCACTTCTGGAAATAGGGTAGCGCTACAGCACCACAAAGTGGGCACTATAGCGCTACAAACAGAGCCAAAAGTGCCCAGACAGCCCAGGCCTATCACTGTAGCGCCCAAAGGCTAGCGCTACAGCACTAGTTACAGCATCAAAACACCCTCTGATTTCTCCTTCGATTTTCCTCGAACCAAAACCCACCAAAACTTCTCCAAACCTCAACCATACACCAAAATGAGCCTACCATCCCCTTCATCTCATCTCACATAACTCATCAACACAAAACCTAGCTACATGCACCATCAAACAAAGAAAAACTAGGTTGAACTCAAAAACTCAAGAACCCAACCGTTAACTCAGAACTAACCCAGCAATTAAGTTGATCAGGCTCATAATTTTCTTACCTTTGATGGGGAATTTCAACCCTAGGTTATCCTCCAAACCTTCCCAGCTTTCAACTCCTCAATTCTTCAAGCTTAGTTCGCTCAACTTCCACCAAAAACCAAGTTTCAGAAATCCATTCCAACAAAACTCAAAAACTCAAGAACAACCTTAAAACCTTACCTTAATTGGGTGAGTAACTCCTGCTAAATCCTCAAGCTTTATCAATGACCCTAGCCCCAATCTCCAGCCCAAGTTCTCCCAGATTTACAGCTCCAAAACTCCTCAAGAAATGGAGAAGAATGGCCTAAACCGAGAGAGAGAAAAGACCCCTGTTTTCCTTCTTTCTTTCCTCCTTCTTTTCTTTCTTTTTGCTTTCCTTCAGCTTCTCAAACATTCTACATATTCCACTAAGGCTAAAATCATAAATAACTCTTATCCCTTATTAAACCAAATGACCATTTTTCCCTCCTATTAAAATCTAAACCTTAAAACATTCTAAGGGAATTTTGGTCATTGCTCCCAATTCCTGCTAATTCCTCAAGTGTCTCTAACAATTACCGTTGCATCCCAACACCTAACTATTCACCAATTATTTTCCTCAATGTCAAATAGTCTCCAATATATTTCCCAGATTCCCAGAAATACCCCCGAGCTCCCCCGAGCCGAATATAAATCCCCGTCGTGACTTTTCCGCTAAACCGCTCACTAGGATCGCCTCGAGTCACAAGCTACAAGTATATCCACATAATAATGTGGACTCAACAATTTATCATAAATATTTACATTTATGCCCTCAACGGGCCAAAATTAAAAATATACCCTTTATAACCTAATCAGGGCCTACATGCATACTAATATTCATAGTCATGCTCCTCATATATCCAAATAATCATATAAGCATGCTTTTCACATAATCATGCATTTAATCATTTAAATCACTCATGATTCAATTATGTCCTCCCGGCACACTAATCAAGGCCTTTAAGCCTTATTAGTAATTTTTGGTCGTTACATATATTGCCTATTTTACTATCGCATGTGGAGTTTTATGAACGTAGGAAAGATATTGATCAAACCAATGGGTACTTTAAAGGCAAGAGTGCCACTGATCCATTGGATATACTTCTTGTTGATGGTTTGCCACAACAAACTTTGAGGTAATTTTATGGTTTCTTTTTTTCCTTTTATATAGTAAATATTTTAGTTTTCAACTATTGAACTGATTTTGTTTTTGGGATGTGTTTTTTGTGTGCAGTGATTGTGGTCTTTTTATTATAAAGTATGTTGAATACTTTATACATGGATTACTTGACAAGATTCCAAAATCCATTGGATGTAGAGTTCTTCCGAAACAAGTTGTGTGTGAAGCTTTTTGTGCATGCAAAGAAAAGGGAGTTGAATGGTTATATTTCTGATGATGAGTTTCCTGGAAAGATGCTAAAAGCAGTGTAGACCCCAAACCTGGGAAGGAGCTTTTTGGTTAGATGTGAATGGATCTGTTTTGGTGTTGTTGGTAACCTGTGTAGGAGTTTCTAGTTTTATTTTGGAAACTTTTTTGGAGATGCTAATTTTTGGAACTTTGTTAAGGATGTTATTTTCTTTTTCTTCTTTTAACTATGTAATCAAGGATTTTATATAACCTTTTATATTTCAGTTTTTGTAATATTAACGATCATATATATTTTGTCATTGCTTTTAATGTCAATTTTTTTAGTTACTAAATAGTATATTGAATAATTTAAATCATGAAATTAGGGATTAATGAATAAGGTAACTAATTTGTAAACCAAATTAATGAAAGAGATACCCAAATCACGAATTTGGTAACTAAATAGTAAATTTTATATAATCGGAGTGATGAAAAATATATGGAAAGATTTTGAATTCATGAAATACAGTAACCAAATAGTAAATTAAATAACACTGGCATTAATATTTAATTATTGCAACTAAATAGTATATCCATTTGTAGTTTAGTTACCTGGTTACATGAAGCTTTTGTAACAAATTTATATGAACTATTTTAGAAGTCGCTAATTAGTTTCTAATTTGATTAAACAAAGACTTGGTTACAAAGTTTATAAACAATATAAAAGAATTTTAATTTTGAACTTTGTTTTAAGATGATTCTTTTTTTTAACTATGTTACAAAATTAATGAAAGAGATACGCAAGTCACATTGGTAACTAAATAGTAAATTTATATAACTGGATTTCATAAAATAAAGTAACCAAATAGTAAATTATATATTACTGGTAGTATATCAAACAATAAATAATGGAACTAAATAGTACATCAATTTGTAGTTCAGTTACCTGTTTACATGAAGTTTTGTGACAAATTTATATGAACTATTTTAGAAGTTACTAATTAGTTTCTAATTTGATTAAACCAATATTTGGTTACAAAGTTTCTAAACAATATAAAAGAATTTGAATGGTTGTGTTTATTAAAAAGTGTTGTCTTTAGAAAAAGCTATGAAACAATCATTTCATGCCTTAATTTTTTTTTCTTTTTTCTTTAGGACTGGTTCATTTTTGCAAGTTTGTCGGTTGTGTCCTTTTTGTTTTCACCTTCCACATTTATTTTGTGTTTTTGTATTTGATTCTAGTGCAGATTTGTATCTTTGTGTCTTTGGGCGCCCTGCTGGTCTCTTATGTTTTGGTGGTAGAACAATGATTTGCTTCATCTCATTAGGTATATCCCAGGAATTTGCATCACCTAATGATAGTATGATATCTTCATATGCTGCTATAAAAGCTTCTTTTGTGTAGTAGTATGAGCAGTAGTCATAGGAAGACATATGCCTTTTGGTTAATGCAGCCATTGCATGGGAGCAAGGCATTTCATCATATTGGAATTTTTGGCATATGCGTGTTCGTTTCTCCAGGTCTACTATGTAAGATCTTGTCACATCATGTACTGTGAATATAAGTAGGTTTGTTGTTTCAACCTGTATTAATTGGTAAATAAATAGGTTTTAGCCCATCACTATAAAAAAGAAACCATAATGTATATTATTCAAAGTAACTATAAGGTTTAATACTGCATCAGAGTGTATATTTTGTTGTCATCATACCAAAACAAATTTAAATTATCTTATATTTTAAGCTCAGTTTCCTTTGTGTCCATAACATTTCTTCCGGGATGGTTGGTAATTTTGTGAATGTGGCTAATGCTTTATTCTTGTTGTCCCAATACAATTTTTGTACTAAAGAGTGAAGACATTCTAGTAATGTAGCAATTGGTAATTCTCTTATTTCTTTGATTGCTGCATTCACAGATTCTGCGATGTTAGATGTCATTATTGAGTATCGCTTGTTGTTTTTGTACAACCTTGTCCATTTTTCTACACCGACTTCATTGAACAAGTAAGGTCTTATTTTTTCATCAATGTTGTCAAAGTTTGCCATGTATATGTCAAAATCAGTGGTATTATAAGCCCTTCAAGCACCATTAAATGCATTTTTGAGGGCTTTTCCTTTCTTCTTAAATTTTGGTTTAATATTTTTCAGCAAGTGGTAGCAACATACCCCATGCATGAGGTTTGGGAAGGATGCTTATGATGCTTTTGCAATACTTTCATGTCTATCTGAAATGATGCATTGGCTTTGTCTTTCACCATAGGATTCTTTTAATTTGTGGAAGAACCAATCCCAAGATTCATCATTTTCAGAGTCTACAACAGCAAATGCAAGTGGGAATATATGTTAATTGGCATTTTGGACACTAGCAATTAGTAATGTTTTTCCATGTGCCTTTTTTAAGAAAGTTTCATCAGTGACAAGTATTGGAGTACAATGTTGCCAACCTTTGATTGAAGCCCCTACGGCAAAGAAAAGATACTTGAACCTTCTGTCTTCATCTGTGACAAGGTCTACTATTGTTCCTATTCTAAAAGTAAGCAAAGTTGTAGTATTATGTAGCTTTTTAGCTAAAAATTGCAGTAGGAAATTTAGAATAGTTTTAAGTTAGTAATACCTGGGTTGCATTTTTGCATCATGTATAAAATTGCAGGTATTTCACTGTATGAATCTTGTGGGCAACGTCTAATGTTCTCTATAGCTTTCTCTCTAACTCTCCAAGCTTTTTGATAAGAAATTGAGACGCTATAATCATCTACCATGTCATCAACAATTTCATTGGGTGTGTAGTTTCTTTTTGGGTTTATGAATTTTGTTTTTATGACATTCCCAACTAGGTTGCTTGTAGCTTGAGGATGATGTCCAGAAGTAATGTCTAATGAGCATGTATGTGTATTTTTTATTTTTCTAATCCTGAACATTTCTGTTATTCCATGTTTTGATGCCAAAAAGCTCTATTTGCAATTGTTATCCACACAAGCTAATTTGTAATCAAGAGGTGATGATCTTTTTACCTTGAAATGTCGATTTTTTCTTATTGAGTAAAGGCTAATGGAAGTTTTTAGTGTTTCTTTGTTCCTGAAAACTTGTCCAACAAATATCACATCAACGTTAGGATTAGAAATGACTTTTGTTTCAATTTCTCAGCTTGTGGCAACTACTTCTTCAGCTTGTTCAAGTATGAAATTTGCCATGGATTGTGCATATTTTGTTCGTGTAGGAAACTTTTCGGTCATTTCCATGTCTGAATCAATGCATCCATCATGGAAAGAGTTGCTGCCAATGCAATGTAATGGGTGTGTGTATTCAATTGTAGCTGCTTCATTTTCTACAAAATTTACCATTAGAGAGTAACTAGTCTCATCATCATTTTTCTTTATGATTTGTTCATAGAATTTGCATCCATTATCGTCTTTGATCTTCATAGGTGGGATTCCTTCTTTAATTTGAAATTGGACATGAATGTCAAAATTGTTCCTATTGAAATCCAAAGCAACACTAATTGTTTGCACAAGATTTTCATAGGAACAAATTCTTTGTATTAATATTCCGACCACTTCATAATCTGTGTAGTAGCTCCTGTCTATCCATTTTCCATTGTAAAAAACTATTACTGTTCATGGATCCATATCCTGTTACAAATAGGAAACCATATCAGAAGTTTTTTTTTTATTGGTTTAAATTCATTTGTGTAGCTATGTAATTTAAAGTAACTAAATAATAGAGTAACCAAACAGTAAAATTTAAATTGGGATATAAAGTTTAGAATTGTTTTGAAAAAAAAAATTATAAAGGTTGAAAAATCAAGATTCATTAATAACAATAACCAACTCAATTTTTTTAATATTCCAATTAGTTTATGATATTGGTAGCTTAATGATTTAATTATATTAAAGGAACCAGAACAGTACAACTTGTCTTAAAAATGTACTAACTTGTAACATTAAAGTAATTAAACAGTAAAGCAATCAAATAGTTAAATTTAAATTTTGATATAAACTTTAGAATTTTCTTGAAACTTATTTTTGCATAAAAGTTGTAAATTCAAGATAATTTTTTATAAACCATTTGGTTTCTTATATAAGTAGATTTTTGTTTTAAGTATACTAATGCAACCGAATGGTACAGTTTGTATTCCAAAATTTACTGATTTGTCTCTTTTTTATGAGTTGGTTAAACTAAGGAAACAGTAAAGCAACCAAAACAGTAATTTCTGAATTAGGATTTAAACTTCATGATTTCGATGATAAGGTTTTTCAGTAGTTAATTGAATTAGATCGTATTGTGAAATAATTTGATCGAAAATGATTTTATACACCAGTTTTATGTTTTACTACAGAGATTTATTTTTAAAAATATCGGGTTTGAAGTTATTGGATTGATGTTGCTACAATCTGAATTTTTATATTTTTCAGATTTCTTGCCAGAAGTTATGGGTTGTTCGCATGAATTTTTGGAAACATTTTTTTGAAATTATAATCTGGAACTCGCCGGAATTAATGGAAAATAGCTTGATACTCGCTGGAATTAATGGAAGACAGCTTGATCAGATCAATTTTTTCTTTATGGAGAATGTGGAGACTGTTTTGTGTTTTTGATTGGGAATGTTCTTTGGTTTCAATGATTTTCTTTGTTGATTGTATATATATTTAGGGATGATTTTGGTAGCTTTCCAATTTTAGAAGAACGATCACACGCTCAAGAAATTCTATTTCTAATTCGGATATGGGAGTTTGGAATCCGGTATAGGCTTGCTGAGGTGTCACAACATTTTTGATGATAAGAGAAGTAACAATATTTATGTAATTAATTATAATATTACGTATATTGTTAAAAAAATTCCTTTAAACTATACATTTTCTAATGAGCCCAAATAAAACCTATCATTTTATGAATGATTTATTTAGCAAAATTCATATATTAATCAACACATATGGGCCACTATATGCATCTAAGCTCAATTGTAGAAATATCACATATAGTGCTAACCGTCATGTTATAATTGGATGAGCCTAATCATGTTACTATATGAGTAAGTCTATGAATTTATGTAAAAATGCCACAATTTATTTCATTTGCAAAAATATCACAATTAATTTTCTAGAATTTATCCAAATTTCGAATTAATTAAATTTTGCAAAAAAAATAAATAAGTCTATTTAAATGAAATTTATCAACAATTAACCAAAGTTAAGTTAAATTTCATTTATCAACAATCAACTTAGTTTAGGTCATTTTGAAAAATATAAATTTAATTTAAATCTCATTTATTAAAAAATATTTAATTAATTAGTTTGAAAAATGTGATATTTTTAAAAATTTAACCAGTTAAAATTTTTTAAACAAATATCATTATCTGTTTTTGAAAAAAATATCTTAAATAATTAAACAAATTCAAATATCCATAAAAATATCTAGTCAACAAATTTTCAAATTTCAAATAATTTAAATATTAAAATTCATAGAATAATAAGATATTATTATTTTTAAATAAAAGATTTAAAAAATATCTTTACTATTTGATAACTTAATTCTAATATTTTTAATATATTAAAATATTTAAAATTAATTAGTTAACCTATTTTTAAATTTGAATTTGTATCTTTGTATAAAATATCTATTTGTAAAAAGATCTAACAACAAAAATATCGTATTTCAAAAAAATATTTTTAAATAATAGAAAAGACATGATATTTTTGTATTAACCCTTTAAAAAATACATTCAAAATCAAATTTTAAGAAAAATTTATCGCAGGTCGCAGCCAGTGAAAAGGTGGCCGCGACCAAAGCCCAAAAATTTAAGAAAAATTAATCGCAACACGTGACCAGTAAAAAGGTGGCCGCGGCCAGAACCCGAAAATTTAAGGAAAATCTATCGCAGGCCGCGGCTAGTGAAAAGGTGGTCACGGTTTGTGTAATTTTTCAATCCAAAAACGTTTTCTAAATAATTTTACCATGTTTAATATCAAACATATCATTTATAAAAATAAAATGCATAGAAAACATAACAAAATAACCCAAATTTGCTAACAATCACAAAAGAATCAATATGCTTCATAAAAAATGAAATCCATCCAATTATTCAACACATCAAATAAGTAAAAATTTTACCATGTTCATGCATGAAAATAAAGATTTTCAAAGGATTGAGGCTAGTTGCTGGGAAAACTTATATAGGATCTTGTTTATTTTCATGTAAATCGTATATTAAACATATTAATATAAGAAAACCTAGAACATGTTTCTAAAATTGAATTCATACAGAGATAATGATAAGAACACATACATTATTGTGCAGCGGAACACTACTACAAAAATACCCTTTTAGGACACTTTTTAAGATATTATTATTTTTAAATAAAAGATTTAAAAAATATCTTTACTATTTGATAACTTAATTCTAATATTTTTAATATATTAAAATATTTAAAATTAATTAGTTAACCTATTTTTAAATTTGAATTTGTATCTTTGTATAAAATATCTATTTGTAAAAAGATCTAACAACAAAAATATCGTATTTCAAAAAAATATTTTTAAATAATAGAAAAGACATGATATTTTTGTATTAACCCTTTAAAAAATACATTCAAAATCAAATTTTAAGAAAAATTTATCGCAGGTCGCAGCCAGTGAAAAGGTGGCCGCGACCAAAGCCCAAAAATTTAAGAAAAATTAATCGCAACACGTGACCAGTAAAAAGGTGGCCGCGGCCAGAACCCGAAAATTTAAGGAAAATCTATCGCAGGCCGCGGCTAGTGAAAAGGTGGTCACGGTTTGTGTAATTTTTCAATCCAAAAACGTTTTCTAAATAATTTTACCATGTTTAATATCAAACATATCATTTATAAAAATAAAATGCATAGAAAACATAACAAAATAACCCAAATTTGCTAACAATCACAAAAGAATCAATATGCTTCATAAAAAATGAAATCCATCCAATTATTCAACACATCAAATAAGTAAAAATTTTACCATGTTCATGCATGAAAATAAAGATTTTCAAAGGATTGAGGCTAGTTGCTGGGAAAACTTATATAGGATCTTGTTTATTTTCATGTAAATCGTATATTAAACATATTAATATAAGAAAACCTAGAACATGTTTCTAAAATTGAATTCATACAGAGATAATGATAAGAACACATACATTATTGTGCAGCGGAACACTACTACAAAAATACCCTTTTAGGACACTTTTTTAGGGCACTCACCTAGATGCGAGTCCTAAAAACAGTTGCTGGACTTTTTAGGAATTGCGTTGCGAGTCCTTACAGAATTTCTTTTACACGAGCCCTAAAAACTATGTGTGTCCTAAAAGTTTGACTGCGAGTCCTTAAAGAATCTTTTTAGGACACTCATTGCGAGTCCTAAAAACTTATGTTTGTCCTAAAAGTTTGGATTTTAAAATATCACAAATTCCCTCCAATCTCCTGGACTTTTTAGGACTCGCGTTGAGAGTCCTTAAAGAACTTCTTTTAGCACACGCATCTGAGCCCTAAAAACTAATGTGTGTCCTAAAGTTTGAATAATTTTTTTTAACAAAAGTTTTATTAATAATTTAATAAATAAAGAAATAAATAAAAATAAATTTAGAAACCCTAATATAACTTTTTTTAACCACTCTGATTCTCTCTCCTCTCTCTACCTGATCCCCTCTCTTTCCTCCTCTCCTTGGCGTTGCATCTGTCAGGCCCGAATGGTGGACCTGCGGCCACCAAACGGTGACATGCACCACACCACTAGGTTCCCAAGCCCCTGAAACCCAAAGCCCTAGAACCTCACCTCCCCACTCGCTATCCTCTGCCTCGACGGGATATGTGAAGCTCCACCGCCGCCGTGGCTTCCCATGCAATTTTCTGGCGATTTTGACGTCGTTCGGGCCGATGGGTAGCATGGTCGGGTTCGTGTGCTCAAGGGGATCAAAACCCTAATGGATATTGGTCTGAAATTTCATCGGAGGTGCTTGCTGGTGTCGTGGAAACCTGAGGGTTCTCGGCCTTATTCCAACCGACACATTGGGTGGTGAGTCTCACCACCACCATTTTTGAGTCCCCTTCGACCTCTACTTCAAAACCCAAGGGTTGATTCCTCAACCACCGCCACTGGGGTAGCGCCGCCGTTGTCATCGTCGAAGCTCCATTGTTAGCTTCAACCAAAAATTATGTGGGGCGGCCCGAGGCTCGTTTTGAGCTCTAAAACATTCTTTTAGGACTTGCAATGCGAGTCCTAAAAATCCTCAGTTTTTAAGGCTTTCAAATAGAGGACTCGCGCCCCGCGAGTCTTAAAAAGCCTTTTTTGTAGTAGTGGAATGATTGAGTTATTCCTTCAGTTTCTCTAATCCTTGTATCCTTTATGTCGCAGGGTATCACCAAGAAATTGAACTATTCTTCAATTTTCTTCACAGACTTCCAAAGTTTCTTCACAGACTTCCAAAGTATCCTTAGAATCACCTAGACTAGAGTGGACAATTTTCAACACGTGAGATAGATACAATAATAAGAAGAGATGAGAATATTGAAGCTTAGAAAAGGACTTATACTGTAGAGAGAATCTAAAACCTAGAGCATCAAGAATAGATCTTCTGATTTTCTATCAGATAGTCTTTCTATCAATATATTTTCAACTCTCACTTAGCATTCCTTTTATAGGCTCAATTAGGTTACTTATTTAAGTAAAAAAATCAATAAAATAATAGCCAATTGTCATCTCTAGGTCAAAATTCCCATGGGCCATAGTCCAGTGAAATTTCCCTTTCAATTATAAGCATGTTGGACTCAAAATGAAGGCCTGTATTATTTTCTATTGATTAATTAATTAAATAATTATTTAAATCCTTTATCAAATTAATTATTTATAATTTGACCCTTGATTTAAACTTATTTATTAATTTATACACCAATTTATCTTAATTAATAAATCTGTCATAATTTCTCTTTTCTTCTCAAAATTACATAACTCTGTGAAACTATCCAAAATTGACCTGATCAACTTTGATAATTCTAATTGATAATTAAATCAATTAATTGAGACTATCTAGATGATTTTATCCAGGGTACAGTGGGGACCATGAGCCTATGAAATCAAGCTCCAATAAGTTATTATAAATTTAACAAATAAATTTACTAACTTATTAATTCCTCGTAACTCCACTAAAGACTCAGAATTGAATTCTTGAATTCATAGAATGCTCTATAACAAATATAGATACATTATTAATTATCCAATGTTACAACCATAATTGTCACTCAATCCTCTATAGACGGTCTACAATGAGATGGGACTAAAATACCATTTTACCCCTCATTGTATTTTATCCTTAAAAGACTTAGTTCCTTGTAAATGATATTTCAGTAAACTAATATTAATTACTGAAATAAGATCTCTATCATTTAGCACCTTGAACTAAACTAAAAGGAAACTATCGTTTCACTTCTTCATCAGAAGCTATAGATGTTCATATCTATGATTAACACTCCCACTCAATTATACTACCGAGTTCCCAAGATGTAAGTATAGGCTAGTCCGTAGGGTAAGCTGATAACGACCAAGTCAAATAACTCAAATAATACAATCAATTAGAATACTAACTCAGAATTGAGATTGAATTGACCTATGGTTAACTATATGACATGACTAGAATAGATAATAATAGTATCTCACTTATCCTATCAATTGTCAATATCGGTCCAGTCTGATGTAACAAATACATCCAATCTTATCTACTTTTCTAATGTTCTGGAAAGAACATAACATTACTATGTGTAAGTAGATCATATCGTAGATTGGAAAATCAGTGTAAATCTTGTGCACTAACTAATCTTAGGACTAACTTATTTTGAACATATAATCGTATTTATATTCCACTGTGATTACGTCACTATAAATATGGTTAGCTATATGCTCATGATTTAATAGAAGTTTATATTAAACAAATAACCATGAAAAAAAACATGTGAACAAAGTGATTGACCAAGTAAAAAATTGATTCTATTCTTTTATTGATAATAAAAAGATATTACAAAGAAAGTCGCTTTTAATTAGGGCATAACACCCAAACACAAAGTCCAATACACATGCTCACAGGATGTCATCTAATATTTGTATCCTCCTTTCAGATTTCCGATCTTTCTGAGGATGATAGGCGGTACTGAACTTTAATTGTGTACCCATAGCCTTTCGCCCCGAAACTTAGAAGTAAAAAGTTGTCCAGATCTGACACAATGGACCTAGGAGTCCAATGAAGGCGCACTATCTCTTTCACATAAAGATCAACATATTGATCTACTGTAAAGTTTGTCCTCATTGGCAAGAAGTGGGCTGATTTGGTATACCGATCCACAATCACCCATACTGAGTCATGCTGACCCACTGTCCTGGGTAACACCACTACGAAGTCCATAATAATGTCCTCCTATTTCCACTCAAGGGTACCCAAAGGCTGTAATAGCCCTGCTGGTCTCTGGTGTTTAGATTTCACTTGCTGACACGTTAGGCACTTAGCCACATATTAAAGTAGATCTTTCTTCATCCCAGGCCACCAGTATAGCGATTTCAAATTTTGATACATTTTTGTGGTGCATGGATGGAATGAGTATGACGTAGTATGAGATTCATCTAGAATCTAACGTTTGATAGCAGAGTCTGTTGGAACACAAATCCACTCCATGTATCTCAATAAACCCATCTATGAGACAGTGTAATCCCTAGCCACTCCCGCTAGGACGTCCTCTTTGTGCCTCATCAACTGAGGATCATTCATCTGCCCTTCTCTAATCCTTTCCAAGAGGGTAGACTGTAAGGTGATGTTAGTTAACTGGCCCACCACCAACTCTATATCTGCTCTAGTCATCTTCTCTGCCAACTCCTTTGATATTTGCTTCAAGCTAAACAACTGTCCCAGACCTCTTCGGCTCAAGGCATCAGCCACCACGTTGGCTTTCCCTGGGTGGTAAAAAATCTCACAATCATAATCTTTCACCAACTCTAGCCAACGTCTCTGTCTCATATTAAGATCTTTCTGGGCAAAGAAATACTTCAAGCTCTTGTGGTCAGTGTATATCTCACACTTCTACCCATAAAGGTAGTGCTACCATACCTTCAAGGAAAAGACCATCACTGCTAATTCCAGATCATGGGTAGGGTACCGCTGTTCATAATCCTTCATCTGTCGTGATGCATAGGAAATCACCTTTCCAGCCTGCATAAGGACACATCCTAACTCTTGTTTTGACACATCACAGTAAACCACAAACTTCTCCTGATCTGAAGGAAGACTCAGAACTGGAGCAGTGATCAACCGCCGCTTCAACTCCTGGAAGTTGTTCTCACAGTTATTTGACCACACAAACTTCAAGTTCTTGTGTATCAGTTCTATCAGTGGTGTTGCAATCCTTGAAAACCCTTCCACAAAATGTTGATAATATCCTTCCAATCCAAGGAAACTTCTAATCTTTGAAGCACTCCTTGGCCTTTGCCAATTCCTGACCGTCTCAATGTTGGACGGATCCACCATAATTCCATCTCTACTGATTATGTGACCAAAGAATGTCACCTAAGATAACCAGAACTCACACTTCTAGAACTTTGCATACAATTTGTGCTCCCTCAATCTCTGTAATACCAACTGAAGGTCCTGCTCATGCTCTAACTCCGACTGAGAATAAACTAGAATGTCGTCAATGAAGACTATCATAAATCTGTCCAAGTAATCCTTGAACACCTTGTTCATCAGATCCATGAAGGTTGACGAGGCATTAGTTAATCCAAATGATATGACTAAGAACTCGTAATACCGATATCTGGTACGAAAGGTCGTCTTCGAAATGTGTCAATGCGAACATCCAGAAACTCACAAACTAACCTAATCTCCTCAGGTCCAACTGGCACAACCCTAGTGGTATCTACCACACTAGCTAGGAATCAAATGCAACCACCTCGCAATAGGTCTCTAGCTCTCAACACTGACATCATAGGAATACGGGGTCCGTGCACAGTTCCCACAAATACAAACGGGTCCTCGCTCCCAAGTTCAAAGATTACCATCTTTTTTTTACAATCTATGGTTGCCCCATACTTGGCTAGCAACTCCATACCCAATATCATACCAAAGTCTTCCATGACCAGCTCAACGAGATCTACTGATAGCTCTCTGCTATCCACCTCTATCGGTAACGACCTGACCCATCTCCTAGAGACTACGAGATTCCCAGTGGGCAATAAAGTCCCAAATCCCACTGCATAGTATTCCCATGGTCTACACAACCTATCAATCACCATACTAGATACAAAGGAATGTGTAGCCCCATAATCAATCAAAACAGAATAAAAAGTGCCAACACTAGAAAGCTGACCTGTCACTACTGAGGGTCAAGCCTCAGCCTTTGATTGTGTCAATGCGAACACTCGAGTTGGAGCCAAGATATCTGCCTTCTTTGGTTCTTCCTTCTTCACCCATGGGAAATATTTCTTAAGGTGCCTAACTATACCACATAAAAAGCAGGCCTTCGCCCGATACTCTCTCAAATGATGTCTTCTGCATTTGGCACATTCTGGATAAGTCCTCCAGCTCTCATTGCCGCCTTGGTGGCCAACCTGTATACCCCATGGCCTCCTGTCTGGGCCTGGAACTGTAATAGTATCTGGGGTCTTCCTAATCTGGTCACTAGGGCCTCCACCCTTACCAGCTCCAATAAAGGGAGGTCCCACCCTCCTAGTGTCCTTTTTGGCCGTGTTCTCGCGTTAGATCTTGTTTTTAGCGCCCTCAGCAGTAAGGGCCTTCTCCACTACCTGAGCATAAGTTGTCACTCCAGGTACTGAAGTAATTTTAACATCTCGGGCTATCATAACATTTAGCCCTCGAACAAATCTCTCTTTTCTTATCACATCAGTTGGCACCAAGTCTGCAGAGAACTTGGCCAACCTATCAAATTTTAGGGCATACTCTATAACAGTCATGGTGCCCTACACCAGATTACTGAACTCATCAGCCTTTCCAGCTCTGACTGCATCATTATAGTATTTCTCATTAAATAGTTCTCTGAATTCCTCCTAGCTCAGGGTTTTACATCTCTGGTCTGGGATACCACTTCCCACTAGAATCGAGCGTCCTCCCGAAACATGAATGTGGCACATGCCACTTGTCATTGCCTGCCACCCCCATAAAGTCCAAGATGGAGGTGGTCTTACCCATCCACTACTCAGCTCGTAGCGGATCTGACCCTCCCTCAAAGGTAGAAGAGTGTTGTTTCCTGAAGCGCTCAAAGAGAGGCTCCCACCTATTTTCAGCCCCTGGTTGTTGCTTTAATACTTGTAATGCTATCCTCAGCTACCAGTGGCTGAGCCGCACCCTATGTGCAAATATTGATTCCGGCACTCTTAGGCCGTTTATCATATGTCCCCGTGGCGTAATACCACTTCATGACATTATATACAAATATAGATAACTCTTAGTCCCAGTACAATCACATATCACATTCATACAGTAATGTATAAAAATATAGGGAACACTTAGTCCCAACTTAACCACCTAACCGGGTACAGTTTTCTTACCTTATATTCCGATAGCTTTGATTAGCGAAATTGACCTTCAAGCACAATCCCGTTCGAGCCTTAGCGTACACCTAGTCACAACCATAAATTAGAACCATCACTAAACTTCAATTCCAAATCCTAACCTCGGAACCAATCCCGAGCCCTCGGGAAGCCCTAATTCCACCAAACGGGGTGGTGGAATCAAACCTCGAGCCCCCGGGCAAAAGCCCTAAGAAATAACTCAAAAACCTACTTCTGGAAACAGGGTATTGCTACAGCGCCACAAAGTGGGTGCTATAGCGCTACAAGGAGAGCCAAAAGTGCCCAGGAAGCCCAAGCCTAGTGTTGTAGCGCCCAAAGGCTAGCGCTACAGCGATAGTCACAGACCTGCAACACCCTATTTTTCTTCCTTCGATTTTCCTCGAACCAAAATCCCTTGGACCCCTTCCAAACCTCAAATATACTTCAAAAAAAGCCTACCAATCACTACACCTCACCCCAAATGGCCCAACAACCTCAATTCTAACCACATGCATCATCAAGCAAAGAAAACAAGCATTGAACTCAAAATTCAAGAACTCATCTGAAAACCAGCAACTACCTAGCAATTAAAGATGAACAAACCCAGAAATCCTCACCTTTTATGGAGAGCCCAAACCTAGGTTTCCTCTAGCATCCTTCCAGTCCTTAGCTCCTCAATTCCCTTAAGTTCCATCCAAAACTCAAGTTTAGAAATCCATTATAGCAAAGTTCAGAAAACTCAACAGAACCCTTTAAACTTTACCTGAATTGAGTAGCTAATCCCTGTTAATTCCTTTAGCTTCACCAAGGTCTCTAGCCCCAAGCTCCAACCTGAGCTTTCTCTAAGATTGCAGCTCCAAAACTCACAAGGAATGGTGAGGAATAGAGCAAACCGAATGGAGAAGAAAGAGTCCCTGTTTTTCTTCTTTCTTTCCTTCTTTCTGCTTCTAATATTTTCTACAACTTCCACTAAGTGCATAAAGGCACTCCTTTATCTCCTCTTAACCAACAAATGACAATTTTTCCCTCCCACTTAAATCCTAAGCCTTTCAATATTCTAAGGGAATTTTGGTCATTTGTTCCCAATTCCTGCTAATTCCTCGAGTGTCCCTAATAATTATCGCTTACACCCCGACACCTCACTAATCACCAATTATTTTCCTCAATGTCAAATAGTCTCCAATATATTTCCCAAATTCCCAGAAATACCCTCGAGCTCTCCCGAGCCGAGTATAAATTCGCGCTGTGACTTTTCCGCCAAACCTCTCACTAGGATCGCCTCGAGTCACAAGCTACAAATATATATCCACATAATAATGTGGTCCCAACAATTTATCGCAAATAACTACATCTATGCCCTCAATGGGCCAAAATTACAAACATGCCCTTAAAACAGAATAGGGCCCACATTCATATTCAATACTCATAAACATACATCTAATCATATCCATATAATCATTTAATCATGCATGCCATATAATCATACATTTAATCATTCATTCACATAGATACCAATTATGCCCTCCTGGTACACTACTCAACGCCCTTAAACCTTATTAGCGATTTTTGGTCATTACACCTATCCCCTCCTTATAACAATTTCGTCCTCGAAATTTATTTGAACACCCATCAGGTGACAACTCCTATACCTCTGACCATAACTCCAGAGTCCAATTCTTTACCTTTGATCCCGCAAAAAATCCTCATACAAGAGTGACAGTCTTGTTCCATAAGATCTTATCCTATAACTGTAATCTCATTAACCTTTTCTCGCTTCAAAAACTTTGTTGAACCCCAGAGTCTACTCATCTCATCAACGATCATTTTTTCGTCTTGTTATTGACACCAATAAAACCCATAAGCCATTACCCATACTAGGGTAAGACAAACTTGTAGGCCCCTGGCCTAATTCTTGGTACGCTCTCAGAATTCTTGTTAAACCGAGAATCAAACTCCCTTTCTCTTCCTCATACCATCATACTCTTTCTTGTCTGTACTGCTTGGAGATTTACAAGTCTCCCGCTCTGGAATTTCATGTTCCGACACTTGATTCCTGTGAACCCTTTTGTCCTTTCAGACAGACAGATGCTCCTGCCTTAGCAATTCTCATAACTTTGTTGGTTTTCCCTCGAACCAATACTGAACTATAATACTCTTTGTCTTTCGTTTGCTTACTTAGAATCAACACCACATGCCTCCTATCTTACCATATCTTATGTTGTGTTACCTCAGCTGCAAGCCAACATTCATCACTGTGGCTATTCACCAAAGCACTATACTTTTCCTTAATATCCCAATCACTTACACATTCATAAAATAGCCATCAATCCTTTAGATTGCCATTTTATCTGTAGACAGCCACCAATTCTAAGATCCAATTTTATCCCCTTTGTTCTCTAATTTCTTTCCAGAACCTGGAAAATTAAAGAGTCTCAATTGTTATCATCAATTGTCACGCCAAGTCACTCATTCATACGAACCAAACTGTGTTAACTCAATCTGTCGAGTTATAACCTTTCACGTCCAACTACCCTACTTATAGTTCAACGTGGTCCACACTAACGATCCACTGCTATACCATGTTACCTTTAGGATCTTCACCTCAACATCGGGTTCCATCAGATCACTCACTCGATCTTTATTTCTTAACTCATAACACAATGATAGGTTTCTTAACCATTCTCATTAAATTCTCTTCCTGAATTTCATTGCCCATCGAGACATATACCTATCCACAATCCATCACCGGCACCATACCAATCCCCAATAAGAGATCGACTCCCAAATTAATTTCCCTTTTACACAGTCAAGGATTTCTAACGTAAATTACCCAATAAGTCTCACCGGATCCCGGTCTCAGAATTATTCCTTTACAAACAACCAAGCACTCAAATCTCTTACGCTCTACCTTCACTGTCAACTGAATATTCTCTGTACACCGACTATGTTTCTATTTCTTTCACCTACCACGAGGCTCAAACTATCATCTCTTTAGTCTATATTTGGGTGCATCTCAAACTTGATGCACTGCTTACAGATTCATGTTTTTAGAACAAAGTCAAGTCCCTTCTCAATACACTTTTGTAACCATTCATTACACACATAATTCTATATCACGAGGTGTTAACCAATCCTTATTCCGTCTTCCAAAAATCTGATACAAAGTTGTCCATTCAGTCTACCCTTAGATTCTTTTGTTGTTCTAATCTCTGATGTGGCCGTCCTCCAAAGATACCTATGTAGTAAATGACATATTCACCAGTCTCATTGTGCTTCTTATCCTTCAAACGTTCTTCAATAATCTCTCTGTGGCTTCTGACTGAACCTCTTCATACCTGATCTCTTCTCTTCTTGTAGCATGACCTTGAATACCCTTGGCGAGATTGTAACCGACACCTTCTGGAGCCTTAACTGTTACCCTGCTTCTTCAGTCTTAGTATCGTTAGTGTAGTAGTCATTCGCATTATGCTTCTAGCTGGAAAGTAGTTCAATGCATCCTTGACAAACCCAGATGTGACTCATTCATATCCTTCCTGTATTCTCTATTTGTTGAACTTACGTATGTTGTTGAAGCCTAAGTCAGTCAAGAATCTCTTCTGGTAATCCATCACACCCTTCTTGGTACAAGTGATAATTCCTGAAATGTCTCCTTCCTTGATCCACAGCTGGTAATAACCATATCAAAGATCAATTCCTGAAGACATTGTCCTGTCTTGTAACCGAGCATTTAACTCCTCATTCTTAACAGATGATAACAACGAATTTCCCGGTACTACGCTCTGTCTAATCCATCCCTAAACCAGATACTCCCTCCGCTGAACTAGTAATTCTTTCTACCAACCTAATACCATTCTTCACACTGTCCCTGATACTGAATCCGTTCTTAGCCGACTCCTGAAGCGTACTCAACAACTCCTTACATACCCATCTGAATCCTTACTGATGACTTCAGTTTTTATTCAATCCAACTTATATACTTCCAATGATATCCCTCTCAATACATGGTTGTCTCTTAATAAATTAGCTCTCACCCAGGTTTATAACAAGGCTTTCTTATGGCAGGCTCAATCGCTTTCACTATGAACCCCTTTACCACCTGTATTGTAACTCTTCTTTAAAGAGTTTCTGATTCATCCCCAACAAGCACTAATATCTCAAACCCCTCATATAACACCCTTGAGGCATGTGCTTCATATAGAAATCTCTCCTGGGAGATACACTACATCGAACCCTTTCAGCCCATTATGTAACCAGAAACAAGGATTATCAAGTCAACCGATCACCTCTGAGGAACTATCCCCGGGCTTCTTATATAACAAGGCATTCCAATCTTCCATTCTCTAATCCTGGGCAATCCCTACTCGACCCTAATGTACTGAATCATTCCATGTAGATAACGTGTCCTTATTTGTTTTTTTTTCTTCCAGATGGCATCTCCAGCTTCTGTTGCATGATGAATAACTTCACTAAGCCTCCCACTGTCCTGACGGCTATCTTGTAAACTATATCCCTTCCTGTCAAAACCAGAAGACAAGGAACTATCAGGGGCTCTTCTGTTTTGATTACTAAGTATCTGTCCTGACCAAATTCCACCAATGGGAATACTTTCATTGGCATTTCTTGTCCTTCGACATTCATGTTCCATACCTCATTCCTTTTTATCTCAAATACCATTGTCCTCCCTGCTGCCAAAACACATATGGAAAATCTCCTGCATCGGAGCAACCCTGATGCTTTGGGTCATCCCAGAGTTTATTCCTTAAATGAGTCATCATTTCTGGCTACACCCGCTCGTGTCAATTTCCAAAGCGGATTGACTAACTTACCAAACTTGTTGACATACTCTGTTGTTGTCTTACCATTTTAAACCATATTCATAAACTTACTAGTCCCCGTAGCTCCAACCACTTCGGAGTAACCTCTTCTATCACATCTCTGTCAAAATTTCCCCTCAACCCACCATGCTAACACCTCGGGTCTGGGGTACCATTTCTGTGCATCCTTTTGCCACAACTACTTGACACAACCACTTTGTCACGACCTATCATCTTTATGTAATCAAGGATGGAATTAGCAATGCTCATCCACTAATCAATTCCTAGGCAACTCCAACCCTTCCTCAAAACCAGGGAATTATGCCTCTAAAGCCTTCCATATAGTACTCTTATCTGTTCGCATCTTCAAGTAAACCAACACTTGAGCCTCTACTGTTACACTACACCAAACAGTTCTTTCCCCCCCAAAAAAAAAACCTGCTATTTCACCCATCTAGTCTCCTTTATCAGACCTCACAGCTTACTTACATACCAGCGAACGTCTGCTGTGACCTTCAGGGGCAGATGGAGGGTTCCAACTCTTATCTTGCAACCCCTACCGTATCATTACCAAGTCCATTTAACCATTCCAAGCACAAATAGTCTGAATTCATTCACCATCACTAACTAAACCCCTCAGCCCTGATGTTCATATCCAGAACCATTCCACGGGCAGGTCCAAACAATCACAATAGCCATACACACATAAAACATAACAAACATCAATCCACATTACTATGCATTAGTTAACAAATTCATTGCCACCAAATATAATCATGTTCATCATGCTTTCCATATACCAATAAACAGATAAAACATGTAAATTAAATTTAACCAATTAACCACTTATAATCAATATACAAATCGTTATTCAAATATCCATCCACATGCAATAGCAATGCTAATCAGCATGCCTTGATATCATCACACAACAGTCAAGGGTCAGGCCCTATCAGAATCTCATGCTTCCTATTGCTCACACAAATTAAGGCATTCATATTCCATTTAAGCACTTAAGCATATAATCTCATGTATTCAATTATGAAAACCTGAGTCGAGCTTGTCTTTAGCGGCAAGTGTACATGTTCAGCCAGTCTTCAGGAACCCTTAAACCTAGACCGCTCTGATACCAAGTTGTAACGCTCTGGATAGCTAAGACCATTACACTGTGTGTTTATGAAGGTGCAAGACTTGCTAATCAAGTCATAAAGTTGAAAACGTGGTCCTAAAGTCGTAATTAAGTAAAGATTAAAAGGTTTTAGTTATAAATAGATAATTTTTCATATAAAATGAATGTTTAGTACATGGGATCCCAAAACAGGGTTTTAAAGACATGTTTACGAAAATTCTAAAAGTTATAAATAACCATGGCCACTCTAATGGCAAAATTACATTTGAGGTTTTCGTCCCTATACAAACCCTCGACCGTGGTGGCTGAACAGCTGACAATGTACACCTTGCCCCCAAAGCTCTCCAACTCATGGCTGAACCACAAAACCCTTGCCTTTGCCTGCATCACGCAACACCCGTGAGCCGAGGCCCAGCAAGAAAACATAATATCATGGCACGATCAATATCAATAATCAAATATTTCGTACGCATAACCAAGTATTCAACAATTCATAACATTCACCTATTAAGTGATAACCAACGACAAATTAACAATTTGTCAACCAGATTATCAACATCTCATATTCATCAGGTTAACAACAATAATCACATTCATAATCAACAGTTTATCACAACCATCAAATAATACTCAGGGTCGACACCCTTAGGCTGCACCCTCTGTTTAACCCACTGTCTTCAGCTCACTTAGGCCACCCCCAGTGTCATACCCACTGACTCCGGCCAGCTTAACCGAGCTAAGTGATTAATAAGCTGTCCTCAGCTACCAGTGGCTGAGCCGCGCCCTGTGTGCAAATATTGATTCTGACACTCGTAGGTCGTTTATCATATGTCCCCGTGGCGTAATACCACCTCATGACATTATATACAAATATAGGGAACCCTTAGTCCCAGTACAATCACATATCACAATCATACAGTAATGTATACAAATATAGGGAACACTTAGTCCTAACTTAACCACCTAAACGAATGCAGTTTTCTTACCTTAGATTCCGATAGCTTTGATTAGTGAAATTGACCTTCAAGCACGATCCCGTCCGAGCCTTAGCGTACACCTAGTCACAGCCATAAATTAGAACCATCACTAAACTTCAATTCCAAAACCTAACCTCGGAACCAATCCCGAGCCCTCAAGAAGCCCTAATTCCACCAAACGGAGTGGTGGAATCAAACCCCAAGCCCCCAGGCAAAAACCCTAAGAAATAACTCAAAAACCCACATTTGGAAATAGGGTAGTACTACAGTGCCACAAAGTGGGCGCTATAGCGCTACAAGCAGAGCCAAAAACACCCAGGAAGCCCAAGCCTAGCATTGTAGCGCCCAAAGGCTAGTGCTACAGTGTTAGTCACAAACCTGCAACACCCTATTTTTCTTCCTTCGATTTTCCTCAAACCAAAACCCTTTGGAACCCTTCCAAACTTCAACTATACTTCTAAACAAGCCTACCAATCACTACACCTCACCCCAAATGGCCCAACAACCTCAATTATAACCGCATGCATCATCAAGCAAAGAAAACAAGCATTGAACTCAAAATTCAAGAACTCATCTGAAAACCAGCAACTACCTAGCAATTAAAGATGACCAAACCCAGAAATCCTCACCTTTTATGGAGAGCCCAAACCTAGGTTGCCTCTAGTATCCTTCCAGTCCTTAGCTCCTCAATTCCCTTAAGTTCCATCCAAAACTCAAGTTTAGAAATCCATTATAGCAAAGTTCAGAAAACTCAACAGAACCCTTTAAACCTTACATGAATTGAGTAGCTAATCCCTGTTGACTCCTTTAGCTTCACCAAGGTCTCTAGCCCCAAGCTCCAACCTGAGCTTTCTCTAAGATTCCAGCTCCAAAACTCACAAGGAATGGTGAGGAATAGAGCAAACCGAATGGAGAAGAAAGAGTCCCTATTTTTCTTCTTTCTTTCCTTCTTTCTGCTTCTAATATTTTCTACAACTTCCACTAAGTGCATAAAGGCAGAAAATACCCTTATCTCTTCTTAACCAACAAATGACCATTTTGCCCTCCCACTTAAATCCTAAGCCTTTCAATATTCTAAGGGCATTTTGTTCATTTGTTCCCAATTCCCGCTAATTCCTCGAGTGTCCCTAATAATTACTGCTTACATCCCGACACCTAACTAATCACCAATTATTTTCCTCAATGTCAAATAGTCTCCAATATATTTACTAGATTCCCAAAAATACCCCCGAGCTCTCCCGAGCCGGGTATAAATTCCCACCGTGACTTTTCTGCCAAACTGCTCACTAGGATCGCCTCAAGTCACAAGCTACAAATATATATCCACATAATAATGTGGTCTCAACAATTTATCGCAAATAAATACATTTATACCCTCAACGGGGCAAAATTACAAACATGCCCTTAAAACATAATAAGGCCTACACATGCATTTAATCATTCATTCACATAGATACCAATTATGCCCTCCTGGCACACTACTCAAGGCCCTTAAACCTTATTAACGATTTTGGGTTGTTACAATACTGGTGCCACAACAGGTGGCACAACTAGTGCAGCGTTCCCTGCTGAAACCTGCTGTTGTCTCAAAAGGTGGATTTCTTCTTCCTATCTCTGTATCCTAGCTTGCATATCAGCAAGCACCTGTTGCCAATTCTCAGGAGCTGGCAGAGGGTTCTGACCCTGGTCATTATCTTTGACCTGACTTCCAATGCCAACTGATTCATTTGATTGCCCTTGAAGCATACTTCCAGGTCTATCTACAATCAATGACTCGACACACTAAGTAACAATAACGGTGCCCAGCACCACTCCCATGGTCCAAAACTGGACAATTAAGCATACACATGCAATAATAGTGCTAATAAGCAGTTCAATAGCTTTCACATACAACAATCATGCTAACAAGCAAGTCAATTTATATTCATGCTCAATCAGGGTGCTAATAAGCACATTCCTCAATATTCATAACAATAATAGTGCTAAAAAGCACATCCCTTAACATACACATAACAATCAAGGGCCATGCCCTATCACTATAACTCATGCTTCCTAATCAAGCATGCAAATAAGACATTCATATGTAAAATAGGTAGGTAAACACAAATTAACATAAATAGTTACCAAACCTTGAGTCGAGCTTGTCCTCAACGGCAAGTGTACATACCCAACCAATCTTTAGGAACCTTTAAACCTAAATGACTTTGATACCAAGTTGTAACGTACTCCTAATCCAGGACCGTTACACTGTGTAATTTAAATAGTGCTTAACTCGCTAAACAAGTCATTTGGATTTTAACCGTGTAATTAAAACTAACCACAGGCTTAGGTACTAAAAATTTCGGTCAAAAGTCAACCATTTCATTAAAGGAGTTTTACTTCAATACATGGGATCCCAACATAGTTTAAAACAGTTAGAAACCCCAAAATGTATACAAAAGTCGACCTAGGCGGCAAATCAGGTTCCAACCCTAGTTCCAACTGATCACCTCGACCATGGTGGTCGAGCAGGCTGCATATGTAGACTCGGCCCTTGAAACTCTCCAACTCATGGTTGGTCCAACTTTTCCTTTCCTTTACCTGCACCATTTAGCACCTGTGAGCCGTGGCTCAGCAAGAAAACATAATCATGCTTATAAGCAGTACATTATCATATCACATATTCATAATTAGCATGCTTAGCATTAATAACCCTACTCATGCATGCAATCATTCCAGATAAGTGACTATAGAGTCATACTAGGGCCTATTTCCCAATTTCTCATATTACCAGCATTAGAGCTAGCCAAGCAGGTATGATGCTTAACATTCCAAACGATCCTAGGGGCGTTCAAGCGTATATCTTGCTTCTGGGTTGGCTTAACCCTATCGACCATCATATAGCACGCTATTTCCACCCTCAATTCTTAATCTAAGTCTTTAAACCCTTGACTTATCAGCTGAGTCCCTAAACCTTCGACTGATAAGTCGAGTCTATTAACTTTCAACTGATAAGTCGAGTCTATTACTTTTCGACTGATAAGTTGAGTCTATTAACCTTCGACTAATAAGTCGAGTCTTTTAACCTTCGATTAATAAGTCAACATTTTTAACCTTCAACTGATAAGTCAATTCTTTTAACAGACATGTCCTTGACTATTAAGCCAAGCTCTTCATCAGATAACACAGAAAAATCCTCAGCTGATAAGCTGAGCTTCCCAATCAGATATACAGACAAGCAACTATTACATAACACAGGTAAACAATGTTGGGAAAACTTATACATGATCTTTATTTATTTTCATGTAGATCTAATATTAAACAAATTAATATGAGATAATCTAGAACAGGTTTCTAAAATTGAATTCAAAGAGAAATAATTATAAGAATACTTACATTGTACGCAACGGAATAATGGAGTCATTCATTCAATTTCTCTAACCCTTGTATCCTTTCTGTTGCAGAGTATTACCAAGAAACGGAACCGGTCCTCAATTTTCTTCACAGTCTTCCAAAGTATCCTTAGAATCAACTAGACTAGAGTGGGAAATTCTCAACACATGAGATAGATACAAAGAGAAGAAGAGAAAAGAACAAAGAGGCTTAGAAAAAAAGACTTGTGTTTAGAGAGAATCTAAAAACTATCAGAAACATGTGTTTTTGACTTCTGAACTTGTGATTACAACTCTCTCTTAACATTCCTTTTATAGACTCAATTAGGATATTTATTTAATTAAAAAATCAATAAAATAATAGCCAATAATCAGCCCTAGGTCGAAATTATCATGGGCTTTAGGCCCGTGAAATTTCTCATTTGATTATAAGCTCATTGGACTTAAAATCAAGACCTGTATTATTTTCTATTGATTTAATTAATTAAATAATTATTTAAATCCTTTATCAAATTAATTATTTATAATTTTAACTTTGATTTAAACTTATTTATTAATTTAGATACCAATTTATCTTAATTAATAAATATGTCATAATTTCTCTTTTCTTCTCAAAATTACATAATTCTGTGAAACTATCCAAAATTGACTTGGTCAACTTTGATAATTCTAATTGAGATTATCTAGATGATTTTATCCAAGGTACAGTGGGGACCATGGGCCTATGAAATCAAGCTCTAATAAGTTATCATAAATCTAACAAATACATTTACTAACTTATTTATTCCTCGTGACTCCACTAAAGACTCGGAATTGCACTCTTGAATTCATAGAACGCTCTATAACAAATATAGATACGCTATTAATTATCCATTGTTACAACCATAATTGTCACTCAATCCTCTATAGACAGTATACAATGAGATGTGACTAAAATTCCATTTTACCCATCCTTGTATTTTATCCTTAAAACACTTAGTTCCTTGTAAATGATATTTCAGTAAACTAATTTAATTCCTAAAATGAGATCTCTATCATTTAACACATTGAACCAAACTAAAAGGAAACCACAGTTTCACTTCTTCATCAGAAGCTATAGATGTTCATATCTATGATTAACACTCCCACTCAATTATACTACCGAGTTCCCAAGATGTAAGTAGGAGCTAGTCCGTAGGGTAAGCTGGTAACGAACAAGTCAAGGAACTTAAATAATATAATCAGTTCGAATACTAACCACTCAGAATTGAGATTGAATTGACCTATGGTCAACTATATGATATGACTAGAATAGAAATAACGGTATGTTTACTTATCCTATCAATTATCAATATTGGTCCAGTCCGATGTAACAAATACATCCGATCTTATCTACTTTGCTAATGTTCTGGAAAAACATAACACTACAATGTGTAAGTAGATCATATCGTAGATTGGCAAGTCATTGTAAATCGTGTGCACTGACTAATCTTAGGACTAACTTATTTTGAACATATAATCATATTTATATTCAACTGTGATTACGTCACTATAAATATGATTAGCTATATGCTCAGGATTTAATAGAAGTTTATATTAAACAAATAATCATGAAAATAAAACATGTGAGCAAAGTGATTGACCAAGTCAAAAAATAATTTCTATTCTTTTATTGATAATAAAATGAGATTACAAAGAAATTGGGTTGTAATTAGGGCATAAAACCCCAACAAACTCCCACTTTCACTAATTGAAACTAGTGCCTTAATTCTACTAATCTCATTTCCTTGATATGCTTATCAAATGTAGCTTCTTTTAATGTCTTTGTAAACGGATCTGCAAGATTGTCTTCAGATGCAATCTTCATAACCTTCACATCTCCCTTAGTCACATATTCTCGAATAATGTGATACTTCCTTTCTATATGCTTACTCCTCTTGTGACTACGAGGTTCTCTTGAGTTGGCTATCACTCCTGTATTGTCACAAAACAACACAAGTGGTTTATCCATTTCTGGAATAATACCAAGATCTAAATAGAACTTCTTTAGCGAGACTATTTCCTTAGCTGCTTCTGACGCGACTATGTACTCAACCTCCATGGTGGAATCTGAGATCGCAGACTGCTTTACGCTTCTCCATATCACAACTCCACCCCCAACAGTAAACACCATTCCAAAAGTAGACTTCTTGTCATCGACATTAGTCTGAAAATATGAATCGGTGTAGCCTACAGGGTTCAGAACACCACCCTTGTAGACTAACATATAATCCCTAGTCCGCCTTAAATACTTCAGGATATGCTTAGCTGCTATCCAATGTTCCGGTCCTGCATTTGACTGAAACCTGCTCACTACTCCCACTACATAGTAGATATCTGGTCTAGTACACAACATGGCATACATCAAACTTCCAACTGCAGATGCGTAAGGAACTTTTCTCATTGCATCTTCCTCTTCAGGAGTCTGGGGAGATTGCTTCTTTAAAACATGAATTCCATGGTGGGATGGTAAACATCCTTTCTTGGAATTTTTCATTGAGAAATGTTCAAGCACTTTATCTATGTAAGCTGCTTGAGATAGAGCTAAGAGTATGTTCTTTCTATCCCTGATGATCTGGATACCTTGAACATAACTTGTTCCACCCAAATCCTTCATCTAGAATTGAGTGCTCAGCCAATTCTTCACATCTGATAATTTCTTAACATTATTTCCAATGAGTAAGATATCATCTACATAAAGAACCAAGAATATCACTATTTGATTTGCCTTCAGTTGGTAAACACAAGGCTCATCAGTATTTTGTTCAAAGCCATAGGTTTTGATTATTTCATCAAACCTAAGATTCCAGGAACGAGAAGCTTGCTTAAGACCATAAATGGACTTATTCAACTTCCAAACTTTTCCTCCTTGTCCAGCTACTTTAAATCCTTCTGGCTGATCCATATAAATGACTTTGTCAAGATTTCTATTAAGAAAAGCTGTCTTGACATCCATTTTCCAGATCTCATAGTCAAGAGCGGCTGCTATGGATAGAAGGATGCGAATGGACTTGAGCATGGCTACCGGACTAAAAGTTTCCTCATAGTCCACGCCTTCTCTTTGGATATAACCCTTTGCCACTAATGGAACTTTATAAGTCTTGATATTTCCATCAACACCTCATTTCTTGTTGTAGATCCACTTGCACCCAATGGCCCTAAAGTCACTAGGTGCTTCCACAAGACCCCAGACGGAATTTGAGTACATGGACTCCATTTCCTGTTTCATGGCTTCGAGCCATAGTTCATTTTCAGGGCTAGCCATTGCCTGTTTGAAAGACAATGGATCATCATCACTACTGTCACCAACAACCATATTGGTTTCACCATCCAAACCATAGCGAACTGGGTTCCTAGAAACCCTCCCACTACGACGAGGCTCCGTGACTATTTGCTCAGGAACAGTGGTTCTATCTTCATTTAAATTGACTTGTGTCGGTTGGACATGAAAAGTGGGAATTTCATCATCAACTCGCGTTGATGACGATGGAACATTGGTTGGATTCAATTCTTTAACCATCTCCTCTAAAACTACTTTGCTGTGTGGTTTGAAGTTTTGGACATAGTCATTCTCCATAAAAGTAGCATTCATAGAAGTAAACACTTTCTTTTCTGAATGACTATAGAAAAGTCCACCCCGACTACCTCTAGGATAGCCAACAAAAATGTAGACTCAGTTCGTGGTTCTAGCTTTCCTTCCTTTTTCCTCAGGATGTGGGCGGGACACCCCCAAATTCTATAATGGCATAAACTAGGTTCACGACCATTCCAGCGTCCTAAAGGTGTTTTGGGGATTGATTTAGACGACACGACATTGAGAATGTCATTTGCGGTTTGAATTGCATGTCCCCAAAACAAAGTTGGTAGAGTTGAGTAACTAAGCATACATCTAACCATTTCCAATAAAGTTATGTTTTGGTGTTTCGCTACACCATTTTGTTGCGAAGTACCAGAGGCAGTAAGTTGTGATAAAATCCCAAGTTCAATTAAACTATCTTGGAACTGTATATCCAAATATTCTCCACCCCTATCAGATCGCAAGATCTTTAACATTTTACCTAATCGGTTCTGAGCCATAGCTAAGAATTCCTGAAACTTTGAAAATGTTTCTGATTTCCTATGCATTAGGTAAAGACATGAGTATCTAGAGTAATTGTCAATGAAAGTGATGAAATACTCAAAACCACCCCTGGCTTGTACATTCAAAGGTCCACAAACATCTAAATGCACAAGTCCAAGTGGTTCTTTGGCCTTATCACCCTTTGCAGAGAATGGACGCTTGGTTAGTTAGCCTTCTAGAAAAGATTCACAGACAGGTAATTCACCTAAGGTGAGTTCCCTCAAAGGCCCGTCCTTTGTAAGTCTTTGAGTCCTATCATAGCTAATGTAATCTAGCCTCAAGCGCCATAAATTCGTCATATTATCGTTATCGGTCTTTTGCCATTTATTGGTCATAGGTTTAGCTAGTTTGAATAAATCATTGTTAAGAGCGAGGGGTTCGTTAGGTCGCAGAATATAAAGCTCATTTTCCAAACATGCAATACACAATTGTGATCCATTGAAGGAAATAGACATATTAGAACTTGTAAAAGTCATAACAAATTGTTCTAATTGAAAATTGAAAATTGGAAACTGAAATTAAATTTCTACTAAAATCCAGAATAAAAAAATACATCATTTAAAATTAAGTATTTATTTCCAAACTTTAGGCGAGCTATTCCTCTAGCTTGGACCGCAATGAACGCTCTGTTCCCAACTCTAAGCTTTAAGCTGCCTTCGTCCACTTCCTCCCACGATTCAAGAAGCTGTAAAGAGTTGCAAACATGGTTGGTAGATCCAGAATCAATAATCCAAATGGAATTATCATTCTCTAAAACACATGTTTCTAAGATAAATGAACTATAATCATTACCTTTGTTTTCACTGCTAGAAACTTGGGGCAATCTCGTTTCCAATGCCCTTTCTCTTTGCAGTGAAAACACTTATCTTTACTTTTCTTGTTTTTCTTGTTCTTCCCCTTAGGCGTCTGTGCACTTGGTTGTGCACTCGTCTTTGCAGACTTTGCAGGCTTGGGGTTGTTGTTATGTCCATCTTTCCTCTTGTTTCCAGATTTCGAAGACGAAGCTTGGTTAGCTTCAGCCTTAGTTGGATCAACAGCGACAATAGTAGTCTTATTTTCTCCACTCTTACTAGGTCCACCCATGATAGGCTCAAAAATCTGAAGCTCGTTCATGAGCTGCGTCAAACCATAGTTGAGTTGATCACGAATGTTCGGACACGGTGCCATTCGAGCATTCATGGTGCCATCACGTATGTGCGGAGACGGTGCTATCCAAGCATTGACGGTGCCATCACGAGCATTGACGGTGCCATCACGAATGTGCAAACACAGTGCTCATTCTGAGGATTCCTCAATCATGATGAACTCGGAGTTGTCACCAATCAACTCTATGTTGATATTCTGCGTCCAATTAAGGATGTTTTCTCTAGTGAGTTTTTCCATCGAAAGTTGAGAAAGGATGGGAGTAGACACAAACACTACGTAACTTATAACTACAAATTATCAATAAAATATAAATCAATCACATTTTCTCAATAAAACTCCTATTCACACAAATTTCCAGAAATAGCACAACATATACCAAAATATGTAAGATATGAGAAAAAATACCAAAATAATCATATCTTTATTTCTTTATGTTTTTAACTAATCTATGATATCCTTGTCCTTGTTGGCGAGAGTAAAAAATACCACTAGTTAGATAAAGTTGTAAACTTATTTAATAATGGACACCATTATTAACAACCTACTATTCGATCCAAATAAGAAAAC
This sequence comes from Humulus lupulus, assembly GCF_963169125.1. Lineage (NCBI taxonomy): Eukaryota > Viridiplantae > Streptophyta > Magnoliopsida > Rosales > Cannabaceae > Humulus > Humulus lupulus. Next base: position 161,029,618 of record NC_084798.1, on the reverse strand, counting down.
AAAATCTCTTATTTTATGAGTTAGACCTACAGTTTCGATAATCAATAGATTTAGTCCTAGTAGTCACCGTACGGGTGAGTCTAGTAGAATTTGACCTATAATTATCTATCTTTCGAAATCTAATCTTGTCAAAATAACTAATGAACACCTTTCGTAGGGGGACGAATCAAAGCGTTTCGAGGCCCCATTAAGTTATAGACTGTGTTAAACCAACGGTAGAGATCGAATATAATTATTAAAATATGCTCATTATTAAAATTAAAAAATAATATTTTTATTATTTATGTTTAGAAAATTAATGACTATAATTCTTCAAAAAAAAATTAAGATTAGAATTTTTGAAACCAAAGTCCTATAATCTCCTATTAGTTCTAAAGTGTCATATTGAAACAAATTCAATTAATTTAGAATTAATTTGTTGCTAATCAATATTTAGGTTTAACTAATATAATAAACCTATACAAGTAAGTCCAACTCAGGTAAATGGACCTTAACAATTGGGCTTGTATGGAGCAGGGCTGGGTCCAGTATGTCGTTCCCACTACAAAGACCCACAATCTTCCATAGAAGGTCCAAAAGACAGGAATTTAAACCTTCGTTTTATTAATTGATTAGGCCCACTATAGTCATGCAAAGCAAATTGATCTTCACAAGGGGAATAACCCACAAGAGAGGAATTCAACATTTCCATTTTCTAATGGGCCAAAATAAAACCTATCATTTTATAAATATTTTATTTGGCAAAATCCATATATCTAACAAACATATGGGCCACTATATGCATCTAAGCCCAATTGCAAAAATACCACATATAGCACAAATAGACAAGTTATAATTGGATGGGCCTAATCATGTTACTATATGAGCAAGTCTATGAATTTATGCAAAAATATCATAATTTATTTCATTTGCAAAAATATCACAATTAATTTCTAGAATTTATCAAAAAATTCAAATTAATTAAATTTTTACAAAAAAATAAGTCAATTTAAATTAAATTTATCAACAATTAACAATAGTTAATTTAAATTTCATTTATCAACAATCAACTTGGTTTTAGGTTAATTTGAAAAAAATATTAATTTAATTTTAATAGGATTTATCAACAATTAATTAAAGTTAATTTAAATCTCATTTATTAAAAAAAATATATTTTATTAATTGGTTGAAAAAATAATTTTTTTCAAAACTTAACCTATATTAAACTTTAAAATCAATATCTTAACTATTTTTCAAAAATATCTTGTGTTGTTACAACTATTACCTAATATTTTAACCATTAAAAAAATAAAATATTAATAGTTATACCAACCCTAAAATATCTCAAAATAGTTAATCAAATTAAAATATCCATAAAAATATCTAACGAACAATTTTCAAATTTTAAATAATTTAAATATTAAAAACTATAGAATAAAAATATTTTTATATTTTCAAATAAAGATTTAATAAAAAACATCAAGTATTTAAAAGAAAATATCTTAAATATCTGATATCTTAATTCTAATATTTTAATATTTTAAAATATTTAAAATTAAGTTGTTAGTCTATTTTTAAATTTGAATTTAATTCTTGGTAAAAATATCTAATTATTTAAATCTCAACCAACAAAAATATTTATTTTAAAAAACATTTTTAAATGCAAAAACAAATCTGGTATTTTTAACTTTGATTATAAATAATTAATTTTCAAATTTTTATTTTTTAAAAAAAAATTATGGATGAACAGTACTCGTTTCGGGTACTGTTCACCGAATGGCTTGGCTGCAGGGGGCGCGTGCGCGAGAATGCATTGGCTGCTGAGGGACGCGCGTGCAGGTGGGACTGGTACGCGTGCGGGTGCTGGGTGACGCACAGGAGCGCGCGCGATGTGCGCACGCATGGGCAGCCAAGCCAAAAAATTTCCGAAATTTTTTTTGTGCAATTTTTCAAACCAAAAACATTTTTTAATTAATTTTTAACATGTTTTACACAAAATAAAGCATATATAAAAATTAATGGCATAAGAAACACAACAAAATAACCAAAAAAATGCTAATAATCACATAAAATTTAATATGCATCATAAAATCATGAAATCCATCCAATTATTCAAACACGTCAAATAATTCAATTTTTAACATGTTCATGCATGAAAATAAAGATTACTAAAGGCTCTGAGGCCAGTTGTTGGGAAAACTTATAGATGATATTTATTTATTTTCATGTAGATCTAATATTAAACAAATTAATATGAGATAACCTAGAACATGTTTCTAAAATTGAATTCAAAGAGAAATAATAATAAGAATACTTACATTATAAGCAGCGGAATAATAGAGTCTTTCCTTTAGTTTCTCTAACCCATGTATCATTTCTGTCGCAGAGTATTACCAAAAAACTGAACCGATCTTCAATTTTTTTCACAGTCTTCCAAAGTATCCTTAGAATCACCTAGACTAGAGTGGGCAATTCTCAACACATGAGATAGATACAGACAGAAGAAGAGAAAAGAACAAAGAGGCTTAGAAAAGGACTTGTGTTTAGAGAGAATCTAAAAACTATCGATTACATGTGTTTTTTACTTCTGAACTTGTGATTTCAACTCTCTCTTAACATTCCTTTTATAGACTCAATTATGTCATTTATTTAATTAAAAAATCAATAAAATAATAGCCAATAATCAGCCCTAGGTCAAAATTATCATGGGCTTTAGGCCCGAGAAATTTCTCATTTGATTATAAGCATATTGGACTTAAAATGAAGGCTTGTATTATTTTCTATTGATTTAATTAATTAAATAATTATTTAAATCATTTATCAAATTAATTATTTATAATTTGAACCTTGATTTAAAGTTATTTAGTAATTTAGATACCAATTTATCTTAATTAATAAATATGCCTTAATTTCTCTTTTCTTCTCAAAATTACATAACTCTGTGAAACTATCCAAAATTGACCTGGTCAACTTTGATAATTCTAATTGATAATTAAATCAATTAGTTGAGACTATCTATATGATTTTATCCAAGGTAAAGTGGGGACCATGAGCCTATGAAATCAAACTCCAATAAGTTATCATAAATCTAACAAATAAATTTACTAACTTATTAATTCCTCGTGACTCCACTAAAGGCTCGGAATTGCACTCTTGAATTCATAGAGCGCTCTATAATAAACATAGATTCGCTATTAATTATCCATTGTTACAACCGTAGTAGTCACTCAATCCTCTATAGACGGTCTACAATGAGATGGGACTAAAATATCGTTTTACACCTTATTGTATTTTATCCTAAAACACTTAGTTCCTTATAAATGATATTTTAGTAAACTAATTTAATTACCGAAATGAGATCTCTATCATATAACACCTTGAACCAAACTAAAAGGAAACCATCGTTTCACTTCTTCATTAGAAACTATAGATGTTCATATCTATGATTAGCACTCCCACTCAATTATACTACCGAGTTCCCAAGATGTAAGTGTGGGCTAGTCCGTAGGGTAAGCTGGTAACGAACAAGTCAAAGTACTCAAATAATATAATCAGTTAGAATACTAACCACTCAAAATTGAGATTGAATTGACCTATGATATGACTAGAATATATAATAATGGTATGTTTACTTATCCTATCTACTGTCAATATCGGTCCAGTCTGATGTAACTATATGATATGACTAGATTAGATAATAATGGTATGTTTACTTATCCTATCAACTGTCAATATCGGTCCAGTCTGATGTAACAAATACATCCGATCTTATCTACTTTGCTAATGTTCTAGAAAAAACATAACACTACAATGTGTAAGTAGATCATATCGTAGATTGGCAAGTCAGTGTAAATCTTGTGCACTGACTAATCTTAGGACTAACTTATTTTGAACATATAATCATATTTATATTCCATTGTGATTACGCTATAAATATGATTTTCTATATGCTCGAGATTTAATAGAAGTTTATATTAAACAAATAATCATGAAAATAAAACATGTGAGCAAAGTGATTGACCAAGTCAAAAAATGATTTCTATTCTTTTATGGATAATAAAATGAGATTACAAAGAAATTGGGTTTTAATTATGGCATAAAACCCCAACAAACACAACATATTTAACATGTTTAATAAAACATTCTCAACATAGTAATAATCATGTACTATAACTGGGCCAAGCCCTAAACGCAGACCAAGTGCAATTTTCTTACCTTTGGTCCAAGCATGAGTTAGTCAACCACGACCCCTGAGCATGATCTTTCCCGAGCCCTAGCAGTACCCAAGTCATAACCACAATCAACAATATTCATCAACATCGAGCAAATAAAGACATCTGGACCGAGTCCTAGTCTCTGGGACCTCGAATTCTACTAAACCGGGTAGTAGAATCATTCCCGAGCCCTTAGGTTTGAGTTCTCATCACTCAAAACCTATTTTGGAAAATATTCCCATTTTGAGCCGCAACGCCCCTCACGAGCGTCGCGGCTGTCCATAAGTCAGAGAGCCCAGCCTCTCCTTTATCTGGACACGGGTCGCGGCGCAGCCCAACAGGTACCGCAACACGATGGCGGTTCAGGGGGCCGCCTAGGCTTCTGGGTTCATGAGGGTCACGACTACCCAAGAACAGGGCTGCGATGCGACCCCACGAACCCAGTTTTCTCCGATCCAATTCCTCCAAATCTCACCCCAAAACAGTACCAAATCCATAATTCAATCCCAAAACATCATCTATACATCCCAGGCAGCAAAACCCAACTTACAAACTGATCAAAAAATCACTAAAACCATAAAATTCAATCAAGCTTAAGAAACTTAAAAAAAAAACAAAAACTTAGAAGTTTAGGAGCTCGAATTACCTTTAATAAATCTGTTTCTAGCTAAATTCCTAGGCCATCAAGCTTCTAATCTTCCCTAGAATCGTTGTGACTCTAACCTTGCTTGAATCCGACCTCTAAAACTCGAGCTTCCTTCAAAAACGCTAACAAGCTTGAAGAGTGAATGAGAGAGAGAGAATGAGAGTAAGACTTTAGTGTTTTTCTGAGTTAATGAACTCAGCTGAACGCTTATATACGAACGGTCCCAAATGACCAAAATACCCCCACTCAACCCGCTTCTCTCTCAACATCCCATAAGGGAAAAAAATGTCATTTTCACTCTCTAATCCCGCTCTATAGCCAAATTTACTCAAATAATTTCGCTAAACCCGAAATATTGCTATTTCTCCTAAAATACAAATCACGCTACAATGAGTCTCGATGACTCTCCAGATCACCCAAAATACCATTTGGCTCACCCCGAGCCTGAAATTTTTCACCGTTGTGACTAAACCACTACTTGCTCCCTAGGATCGTCTCGTGCCGAATAACTCAATGTATCCACATAATAATGTGGTCCCAATCAATATGCATGCATATACAAATATGCCCTCAATAGGCCAAATTATGAAAATGTCCTTCTAATAAGAAACATGACCACATTCATGCTTAATACTCCTAAACATGCCAATATAGTCATATTATAATATAACTCACATAATTCATATAATCATGCATAATCAGCTATTTAATAATACAATACATGCAATTCACATAATTACATCAATATCCAATTAATTCACATAAATATTCCAATATTACCCTCCCGAACACCTAATCAAGGCACTAAGCCTTACTAAGAATTTTGGGACGTTACAGTATCTGTAGATAATAATAAATTAATTACTATTAATTTACTCGTATTTTATTTTATCTTAGTTTCTAAATATATATCTATCTATCTATATCTATCTATATATTTATATAAATGAGAGCCCAATGAAATGATTTGACACTCTAAAATTGTTCTAAATCACTCTATCTATTTTCTTAGTTTTTCTCATTTTTTTATTCAACTTTTTCGAAAATAATATATATTTTTATTCTATTTTTTTTAATATAATAATAATTGTAAGTAATTCCATTTTATTTTATTTTAATTTCTAAATACCTATCTATAATAAACGTTTATTCTAATTATTTATGCTTTTTATTTAAATGTAAAAAGTTTTGCAAAAATATATCTTAAAAACATATATAATTTAATTTCAAATTTGATTAGATATTTAATTACGACAACTATTTTCTCTTTTTCCTCATTTTATTTTAATAATAATTATAATAAATGTCATTTAAAAATATCTATATAATAATAAATAATCTATCTATTTATATTTTTAACATTTTGACAAAACATGTAGTCCAATATTAGTTTTTAATAATAAATGATCCAAACGGGTAATAAATCAAAATACACATGGTTAAAAAAAAATCTATCTATATATTCCTATTTTTAACCTTTTGACAAAATACAAGGTCCGCAAGTTAATTTTAAAAAATAAAAGGTACAAACAGGTCATCGACTAATATACAAGGTTTAAAATGGTGTGAACCCTTATAGAAAACATAAATTATATATATTTATGTAATTTACCTTTTATAAATAATTGTTTATCCTTTTGAATAAATACATAGTCCAAGGGTTAATTTTTAAAAATAAATGGTCAAAACGGATAATCGACCAAAATTAATATAGTGGTCAAATAATCGATCATTCTATTCCTATTTTTAAGATTTTGACAAAACTTGAGGTTCACAAGTTAAATTTTAAAAATAAATGGTCCCAACGGGTAAGAGCATTGCTATTAGGCACCAATGGTGCCCAAGACCACCATGAGGTGGTGCCTCATGAGTGGTTAGCGGTTTTCTATAATAGTTATTAAATTAAAATATGTGGAACCCGATATTAAATTACACCAATATCGGTACGACAACTCATGGTGGTGTTGGGCACCATTGGTGCTCTTTAGTATTTCTCAATGAGTAATCGGCTAAAATACAAGGTTCAAGCTGGTGTGAACCTTTACAAAAAACATATATTATACAATATATATAATTTTCTTTTTATAAAATTATTTTAACCATTTGAATAAATGCATGGTCCAAAGGTTAATTTTTTAAAATAAAGGGTCAAAATGGGTAACCGGGCAAAATACAGTGTTCAAATAATCGATCTATCTATTCATATTTTTAACATTTTGACAAATCACAAGGTTTAAAAGTTAATTTTTAAAAATAAAAGATTCAAACGGGTAATCAGCCAAAATAACCCTTACACAAAATATAAATTTTCTTATATATAATTTATATTTTTTATAAAAAAAATCACTCAAAGCGTATAATAATAATAATAATAATAATAGGGTTTATACATTTTTGGACCCTATGTTTTGTCTCATTACTTGTTTGGACCCTGTGTTTTAACAAATTACTTTTTGGACCATGTATGTTTCGTAAAATGTTTCAAATAGACCCCTAAACCCGCTTTTGATGAACACAAAATTGAATATAACAGCACATTTGTTAGGCAAAATGTTAATTTGGTGAATTATTTGTGATTTTAGTTCAAAAAACTTTGATCAAAATCGAGTTCAGGAGTCTATTTGAACAATTTTACAAAACATATGATCCAAAATGTAATTTATCAAATCACAGGGTCCAAAATGGTATAATCCCATAATAATATTAATATTAAATAAAAATACACGTACAACAAGCTTTTTGAACTTTATTTTCAACACTTTAATTATTCGAAATTTCTTGAAAACCTGCAAGATGTTCACTATATAATGAACACCATTATGAAAAAAAATTGTGGTCAAGACGCTCTCACGTGTACATATAAAGAGCATGTTGTATGAGTAGGGTGAAAATAATTCCCTAACACATAATCTCCCAAAAAAATATTTAAACAATATATTTTTTAATGATTACAAAAAAGTACGCCAAAACGTGATCGTATTTTCTAATAAAAATATAGGGAACGACTACAACGCATCTCTTTTTTTTGCAGCACCGGTGCATTCTTTGTCTATTTCGATGCATGGATAGATATAATCCCAATTTTTTTTTAATATGACGGTGTACATTGTAGGTATTTAGAATATCCTGCAAACTTTCAAGAAATTATGAATAGTTTACGAAGCCGAAAACAGAGTTCAAACTGTCAAATTTTACACGCGTACACAAAAAATAGGCACGCGTGCAACAGGCAGTTTAGACCCTGTTTCTGTACCATAATTTATTCAGAATTTCTTGAAAATTTGTAGGATGTTCTAGATAGCTATAATGTACACAATCATATAAATTTTTTTGAGATTATGACTATTCAGGTGCCGAAATATAAAAAGGATGCATCGGTGTTGCAAAAAAAAGGAGATGCATTGTAGTCGATATTGACATTAAACAATAATCAATAATTGATCAAACATATTCATGCTCAATATTGCACAATGGAATCATCTTATTTAAGGCATCAAATACAATATGAATAAAAGGAAGCTTTACATACCTTTGCGATCAAGTCTACGAACCATCATTCTCCATGATTATGCTCATCACATTTCACCCACCTACACAACAAAGATCAAAGCTTGGGGTGGAGATGAACACTACTCTCTCATTTTTTTCTCTTAAGACACCCATTGTCCACACACCCTTAATAAAAGGGCGTAACCCATTTTATAAACTATAATGGGCCTATTGGGCCTAGATACCCAATGAGAGGATTAGTTGTCTTGGCCCAATGGGCTGGCCTAAAGACGTTGAGAGCGTGTCCATGGGCCCCGAGCGTGTTAGTACGTTATGTCCATCCCATTATGGCCTGATGGTAATAGCATGCAATACCAATTATATAGTTATCCTTACATGCTAATCACGACACTGCCTGAGTAACGTGTAATTATGTCAGTCCATATAAAATATTCTAACATTCTCCCACTTTGACTACATAATTATACCAACAAGTACTCATTGAACAATAGTGTCTATCACAAGAATCTCAAGAAACGCAAATGTCTACAAAACCAATTATGCATCATATCGTATCGATAGGATACAAATATGATACATAACGAGACATTGGAGATTCACAAAGCATGGCGATAACTCTCAATATGGATCCACTCAAACATGATATCTAGACTAAGCCATTGGCTTGCATCAATATATCATTACCAAATGAGTGTGCACTCATAATGCCAAAGAGTGATCCACAATATGCATGTATTCAACAATAAATAATGATCCTTAACATGTCTATCATATATGAAAACGATAACTCCCATTGATTAAATACATCTCTGGCACCTAACAATCCACATAAGAAGTATGTTCTCGGTACACACGGTTAGGTAAGCCTTGTCAGTGTAGTTATTGACATGTAATCTATAAGTGCGTGTCATGATGCAAATAAAGGACTCCACAACTTTCTCACTACAAATGGAACGTCATCATCATTAATGGAGTAACAAGACTCTACAAGTTCCGAGAGAAAGATATGATTGCGACATTTATCACATAAGTTCAGTAAATTCACAATAAAGTCAACTACTCTTGACACTAAAACGAAATATCACAGTTGTATTGTATAAACCATGTCCTCATAACACGTCACTCACTCTACATCTATGAATGAGGATGTTGTAAGTGTCCACCTAACACCTAATTACAAAATAACTCCTCTTACCATTATATATGCATGTATGAGAGAGGAAATTGTAGGTGTTTATTTGATCAGACACTTAATCACAAAATAGCTCCTCCTACCATTATGAAGGATTTTGACATCCATGCAGCCTGTTCAATCGATATCACTAAAACCAACTATTGAGCGTCACAATGTTGATTTGTCGATTGCAAAGATATCCTTGGTACCATAAGGATGACTACTCAAGTACCAATCCAGCATGCCCATGACAAATATCACAATAGGGAATGCGTATACATGAGAAAACTCGAGGCTGCCTTCAACAAGCATGTATGGAACAATCTCAAAATTGATCTCTCATCATTATTAATACACGTGGACTTTAGGCCTTTCACAATACATCACACTTTAGACTATTCCAAAGTTCTCAATGAAATTTAAATATTACTCACATCAAAAGTTAGTCAACATAAACTATGAGACAATTCAACTTTCTGTTGATCTCATCATGAAGAATCTAAATACTTAGACCATGTAAGGCTTCTCTAAAATTCTTCATCCGACAGAGACTATCAAATAACAGTTTTACTGTCTCCAGATTAGATCAGTATCACAAATTATGAGCAATGTATTATACCATGTAATAATATAAACATATCATTGTTCCCACTGATCTCTCACATAATATTGACTAACGATAATGTTTCGAATTGTCCATTCTGAGAATAATAATAGTCATTGTCTTGATGCCTTTCCAAAATGAATTTAATCCATTGAATTCAGGTGTCCTTGTCAGTTGCCTTCTCAAGGCTTCATTGAGCCAAATGAAATTCTAAAATAAGAATTTAGTTCTCACATCCTTATATTTTGATTTCCAAATAGTCAGAACTTTACCATCCAATAATAATGTATTTTGAACAATTCAGTCTATCATAATGGTAACTAGCTATAGGATTTAATCACCCTTAATTTGTTCCTTAAATAGTCTGTTTTCAACACGAACTGCCATCAAGAAAAATCTCCCAATTATTATGTGATTAAGCCTAAACTTCCATGTTTGATCATATCTTGGAAATCGTGATATTAACATATGAACTCTCCAAATAAGGATTAAGAACTACTAATGGCTCTCGATTAACAATTTTGAGGTATATGTCGTCAACCTTATTTCCTGCTTGTAATTGTAGGTCTGTAAAACTATTTCGATCCTATATCTTTGCTTGTTCACATATGGAGTTTCTTATCATATTCTGGCTTATTGTAGGGTCGACAATAATAACAGCGGAAGCAAAACAAGGAATAAGTCCAGTTATTCCCTAAATAATCTTTTGACCCTTGACTAATCCCAACTTGAAACTCTAACATGGACAACTTTATTTACTTATCATCAATAGTGGATAGAAGAGACAATTATATGAGCCATAGTACTATCGAAAAATAACCATTGAGATAATCATCTTCTCTTTAACAATTAAACTTTGAGATTGTGATTGCCCAAAAACAAGGTCTGCAAATTAAATCCTTATTCAGTCTCAACCTATATATTCGAAATGAAACGGTACAAATCATCAAAGCTAAATCCTTTTGAGAGTCATAGCAAAATACTTAAACTCATATTGTCTTTTTAAACACCTAACATGGTTGTGAATATGGAATTATGTTTGTGATTATATTAGTCCATACAGAAATTCAAATATCTCTCCCACTTGGACCAATATAATTAACAACCACCATATTAAACTTCATTATCTAATAGGCAGTCAAATAAATCATGTATATTATCATATCGATAGGATACATATATTAAACATAATTTGGCCAGGAAGATATTCAAACATAATAACAACCATTGAAACAGCATGCATGCAGTACAACCATCGAGACTATATATCTATATATCTATATATATATATATACGTCCCGTTTTGTACTTGTCACTTCATCAAACAATGCATATAAGAAGTGATTGCATGTCATTATGCATGTTTGGATTAATCATTTAGGTGTTTTCCACTTTGAAGCTTTCTAAAACACAAAAAACGTTTAAAACTTTGATGTGTCAAAGCTCGAGAAGACCGTGCTCAAGATAATGATCATGTGAGAGAGATTTTAACAAAGAGTAATAAATACTCGATATCTCTCAAATCTTATACATGATATTATAGATCATAAAAAAAAACTTTATGGACAAAATAATTAATATGATCAACATGTGTACTATGCTTAAAAAAGTCAAAATCTAACTTCCCCTTATTCTTTCCATTGGTTATCCAAAAAGAATACTAAGTCATCAATATCACTATATGGCAAGCTTTGTTTCATTGACTTCAATCAAACCAAAATTGTTGCCTAAATATAACTTAGCTATCCTCAAATTTGTAGCAACAATGACATGATATTGAGTACACATGCGTTATTCAATTTAATTTGGATTCATCGTGTTTACGAACATCTCCAAGTAATACGTTTATCACCTCGAAATAGATAATGATCACATATCTATTGTCGTATTCATCCAAAATTTGTCTACTTATGATCTATGTCATATCTTGAGCCTTAATTATAAGAAAACCCACAATAGATGATTCACTAGTCCCACTGAAACTATCTTAGGGTATAAAATCAATGCAATAGTCTCCTGAACTTATCATTATCGAAAAATGTAAAAGTTTCACTTCAATACCTTAAGAGATTCCTAAGCGATCTCCTCCTCATAAAGTTGTCATAGAAGGATTGATTAACATATATATACCTCACTACAGCCAACTAACACCCATCTCAATATTCTCAATCTCCCACTGATCATGGAGTAACTCGGCATCTATTTAAACAATGTGACTACAAGATTTATCAATTTTAGGCCTAGTCCGTCTTTACAATGAGATATCGTTATGTCAAAAACATATTATTGTCCCATCCGATAGTCAAATGGTAGAGATTTTAGGATTGCTTGAAGCTAAGAGAAAATATCAATGAGCAGTGCCACTATGCATGTGAAAACAAGGATCACACTATTTGCTCGTTTTCTCAGCTTTCTAAATGATCTATCAATAGAATCGATCGTGTCATGCTAGAGTCGTTCTAGCAAAACATATGACTCTTACGCAGGTAAGGACAACCACTTCACATGTCACAACCAAATTCATTAATCCACTACCGATAGGGTAGAAAATATTGTGCGGTTCATGACATCCAATGTGTTTCCTTCACCATCTAAGCATCCTACCCAACAATAAAATCATCGACAGGATGATTAAATTGCATGTATGGATCTTAGTATTAATTGTGATTAGAACAAATGTGAATTTAATCAGAGATAATCACAATTCCGGATATGAATATCCATAGAACATTCAATTACATGTTCGTCATAGATTATAATCTCATAATCATCAAATAATCCCAACTACGCATCCATAAATGTCAAAGAATCTATTAAAAAGAGCATAAATAAAATAGGTAATAATTCTGTAAATAAACCAAATATATGCCAACAATAATCCATTCATAATCATGAATCCTCAAAAACAAATTATAAGGCATATGTACAAAAATTTGGTATAACATATTGCTCGATTATTGGGTCTTATGTGAGATTATAATTTTAAACTCCATAATTTGACATGTTTAGACTCACGATAGGCAAGCACATAAACATTCAAATTGTATTAATCTCACAATTATTATGAATGACAAATTGACATGCTTAAACTCATGATAAGTGAGTACATAAGCACTCATTTAACGTCACAACAACATAATCATATTTGCACATAATGCCAAGTATTTTAAAACAAAACATAAGGCATAAATTTCAAATAAATATAATCATGTTTACAATTAATAAATGATATAAGATAAATTGTGAGATAATAATTTTACTTTAATTTAATTGTGTGATTATGTATCAATTAATCATTAACATTGACCAAAACCAAAATATAATTACACAATTAAGTGGGAAAATAAAAAAAAAAGTCTAAATGGTGAAAAATTGGTCCCAAAACGACTCTGCACACGCCCCCACGCGCCATAAAATGTTCAGTTTTTTTTTTTTGAAAAATAGGCCTAAAACCGGCATGTCGTTTTCCTCATGACTGAGGAAAAATGACGTGTCGTTTCCCCTCTATTATTCGCGACTCTTTGCATAAAAACGACATGTCGTTTTCTTCAGTAATGATAAAACGACGTGTCCTTTGAAGCATCAGAAAATGCCCCATCGAGTCTAATAAACGACGTGTCGTTTTTCTATTGGCTGGGCGAACAATATGTCGTTTGGGGTCGTCCCTGACCTCTGAAACGGGTCGACCCGACCCAATTCGAACTCGCGACTCCGACCCTGTCGAATTTTGGCCTCCGGTACTCCATTTTTAACGCCGTTTAAGGGGTTTTCATACCCAAGCTATTCCCAACGTTTTCCAAGTACCAAAACAGCCAATAAAAGCCCAAATAATTTCATTTCAGATCAAAATATGAAAGCCATTTTCATGCTTTAAAAAACCGAATTTCTCCCATTCTTGCTTGTAATATTACAACAAAATACTTTTACCCAATTTGTTTCAACAACCCAAGAACAATAGACCCGAAAAAATTCAAAAACTAAATTTTTTGCATATGGGTCTCTACCAAAACTGTGGGTATGGAAAAATTTGGAGAAAAATGGAAAAAAAAAATATTTGAGCCTTAAAATCAGATGACCTATCTCTTGATACCAATTGTTGACATTAAACAATAATCAATAATTGATCAAACATATTCATGCTCAATATTGCACAATGGAATCATCTTATTTAAGGCATCAAATACAATATGAATAAAAGGAAGCTTTACATACCTTTGCGATCAAGTCTACGAACCATCATTCTCCATGACTATGCTCATCACATTTCACCCACCTACACAACAAAGATCAAAGCTTGGGGTGGAGATGAACACTACTCTCTCATTTTTTTCTCTTAAGACACCCATTGTCCACACACCCTTAATAAAAGGGTGTAACCCCTTTTATAAACTATAATGGGCCTATTGGGCCTAGATACCCAATGAGAGGATTAGTTGCCTTGGCCCAATGGGCTGGCCTAAAGACGTTGAGAACGTGTCCATGGGCCCAGAGCGTGTTAGTACATTATGTCCATCCCATTATGGCCTGATGGTAATAGCATGCAATACCGATTATATAGTTATCCTTACATGCTAATCACGACACTGCCTGAGTAACGTGTAATTATGTCCGTCTATATAAAATATTCTAACAGTCGCTCCTAAAAGTATATATCTTGAGTTATTATATATTACAAAGTAATCTTTATAGAATATGGCTCTGTTATACAAAGTTTTCCAGAATTCTACCTCTAGATTAAAGAAACAATTTTTTCTAGTACCCCACATGAACATATGATAGTGCATAAATATACTAGATACAAAATAGCTAGTATATACTTATTTTATATACTCAAAATACTAGTATGTATCTTAAATTATACATAAAAAATAATGGCCACTTTTTAAAAAAAATTAAATAGTTTAAGATGTAAGATATATTATTGTTTGCATTTTGAGTATATAAAATAAGTGTGTGACTGTATTATTCAAATAAAATTCCCCACTTTCAAACCTATCATCATAGAGGAAATCCGTGAGACAAACAGTCTATTAAATGCAATGATAAAAGAAAAGACAAGTCAAGAGTTAGGGAGGAGAAACTAATTTTATGAATGTTGTTATTGGAAGCAGATCTGAGAAATGTTGTGAAAACACCTATATATGGTGATATGTGTCATATTAATAAACAAACCTTGTCGGTCATTGGTAGAGGACTTGACATAATAGATAAAATCTGATATACATCTTGTGAAGTGTAATCCATATGAAAAATCTGAAATAGAACTACTGTTACTATGTTTTAATAGTTAGTTAAAAAGGTTGTTATATGTTAGTTGTTAGTTGAAGTCATAAGTCGGTTGGCTAAGTTTTGTAAAGCTATATAAGCTGTGCTATTAAGTCATTATAAACTGTATGTGAGATAGAGAAATATCTGAGACTAGAGATTGATAGAAAGATAGAGAGAGAAGCTGACCAAGATTCAAGAAGAAAGGTGCTACTTAACCATGGCATTCATGGTGGATTGACAAGCAAGAAGAAAGTCAGATTAGTGGTGTTCAGTTGTAACATTACATAGCTTGAATTGGTGTTTGTAATCAATCTTTTGATAGTGGAGAAACTCCTTGAGGGAGAGCTGGATTAGGACTCACATTGAGATCCGAACCAGGATAAATTTCTTTGTCTTGTCTCTTTAATTTTTTCTCTGTTTTATAATTGATTTCATTTCTCGTTTAATCATATTGATTGTTTGAATTGCTGTGATATTGCTATAGCAAAACTGAGTCTGTGTTGTAAGAAATCACAACAGTGGTATCAAAGCCAGGTTTGAAGAATCCGAGACTCAAGTTGCAACACAACCAAGAATCAAGAAAGAGTTGATCAATGGCCTCATCATCAACCAGATTCGATTTAGAGAGGTTTGATGGATCGGGGGATTTCAGTCTTTGGAGAGAAAAGATGATGGCAATCCTAATCTACCAAAAGTTAGATTGTGCATTAGAGGAAAAGATTGAAAAGACAGAAAAGGAACTTGATGCAACAAAGAAAAGTGAAACAGAAACAATCATGAAGCAAGCAAGATCAGCCATAATAATGAATCTTGCAGATAATGTATTGAGGCAAGTCATTGGAGAGAAAACAGCTTTGGGGATATGGAACAAGTTGCAGCAATTGTACATGGCTAAGTCGACAGCCACCAAAATATTCTTAAAAGGAAAATTCTATGGCTTCAAGATGAATGCCACCATCTCATTAGAGCAGAATTTGGATGACCTCAACAAGATTGTTTTATCTCTAACCAACATGGGAGAAACAATCAAAGAAGAAGACCAAGCTGTGATCATACTGAATGCTCTACCAGATCAGTTCAAAGAAATGAGAACTGTGATAATGTACAGCAGAGACACCCTCACCCTCGAAGATATCATGAGCACACTGAGATCAAGGGATGCAGAATTGAATTGGCAAAAGGCAGCAAGACAAGAAGCCAGAACTGAGGAGGCACTAACAATTCGAGGAAGACAACCAAGAAGAGGAAATTCAAGATTCAGAGACAACTCTAAACCAAGATACAATTCAAGAACAAGAGGGAATAGCAGATCAAAGTCTAGACCAAGAGAAACTCGAAAATGCCATCACTGTGGCAAAACAGGTCACCTAATTCGATACTGCTGGGAACTTAGAGACAAAAGAAAGCAGAATAAAGATGAGGAAGAAAAAGGAAGTGATTCTAATGTTGCAGTTGATGACAACTACAGCTCAGATGGTGATGTCTTTGTAGCCATAAAAGATCAGAAAGAATCTTCAGATCTTGGAGAGGCTTGTACCAGTTCAGATTACAAAGACAATGAGGAATGGATTCTGGATAGTGGTTAACTTACCACATGAGTCCAAACAAAGACTGGTTTAGTGATTATACCAAGATTAATGGTGGAAAGGTCATGATGGGAAATGACCATAAATGTCAGGTCATTGGTATTGGTTCGATATCCATCAGAAGCTATGATGGCACCATTAAAACTCTTAGCAATGTTAGACACATTCCAGAGTTGAAAAGAAACTTAATATCACTTGGTACATTAGATGATGAAGGCTTAGAATACAGAACAGGAAAAGGCACAATGAGAATCACTAAGGGATCACTACTGGTAATGAGGGGCATCAAAAGAAATGGGTTATATTTTCTAGATGGAAAAACCATAACTCCAGCACAAGCTGCAGCTGTTACTAAATGCAAAACAGACTCGAAAATGTGGCATGCAAGATTAGGCCACATAAGTGAGCAAGGACTGGTAGAGCTATCAAAACAAGGTTTGCTTCTAAACTATACACATGCTAACTTACCTTTCTGTGAGATCTGTGTGCAGGGCAAGCAACACAAGATTAAATTTTCCAGGAGCAACTATAGAGCTAAGCAAATTCTGGAATACCTACATGCTGACCTTTGGGGAGCTAGCAGGGTCAAAACTCCAGGTGGAAATCAATATTTTTTATCTGTTATAGATTACTATAGCAGAAAGGTATGGGTTTTCTTATTGAGACACAAAAATGAATGCCTTGAAAAGTTTAGAAACTGGAAAATATTTGTTGAAAACCAAACTGACAGAAAAGTTAAAACTTTAAGAACTGATAATGGGCTTGAGTTTGTTAATGAAGAATTCGATAAGCTGTGTATAGAAACAGGTATCAGGAGACATAGAACTGTTGCAAAGAATCCACAACAGAATGGAGTTGCAGAAAGAATGAATCGAACACTGCTTAACAAGGTTAGATGCATTTTACTAAATTCTGGTTTGCCAAAAAGATATTGGGGTGAAGCTTTGTATACTTCCTGTTATCTAATAAACAGAAGCCCAAGTAGAGTAATTGATCTTAAAACACCAGAAGAATTATGGAATAATAAACCTCCTTCATTAATGCATCTAAGGACATTTGGTTGTGCTGCATATGCTCATGTTGTAGGAGATAAATTAGACAAAAGATCTGTTAAGTGTGTCTTACTAGGATACCAAATTGGTGTCAAGGGATATAGACTGTTATCAACTGAAAATTACAAAGTAATAGTCAGTAGAGATGTTGTGTTTAATGAAAATGATTTCCCTTTTAAAAGAAATGAGAAAGGTATCTTGTCTGATGTTTCAGGTACAAATTCTCAAAGTGGAGTTCAGATTGAGGTGGAACCACTGCAGCATGCAAATTTAGATTCAAATGATCACACTGATGTAGATCAAGAAATTGAAGAAGAAGGTCAATCTGAGGACTTAGAAGGCTACCAGTTAGCAAGAGACAGAACAAGAAGGGAAATAAGACCTCCTGCCAGATATGGTGAAGCTGACATTATTGCTTATGCTTTTGCTATAGCAAAGGAATCAAAAGAAGCTGTGCCAAACAACTATCAGGAAGCTTTAAAATGCAGGCACTCAGTGAAGTGGAAATCAGCTATGAATGAAGAAATTGCCTCATTAAAGAAGAATGAAACATGGTCATTAGTCTTGAAACCAGAAAGGCAAAAGATTATTGGATGCAGATGGCTTTTCAGAGTTAAAGATGGTATAACAGAAGCTGAACCAAAAATTTACAAGGCCAGACTAGTTGCAAAGGGATTCAACCAAGTTGAAGGGGTGGACTACCAAGAAATATTCTCACCAGTTGTTAAAATGAAGACCATCAGAATGATGATTGCAATAGCTGTTCAATTGGATTGGGACATACAGCAAATGGATGTGAAAACAGCATTTTTGAATGGTAAACTTGAAGAAACAGTCTACATGGATCAGCCTGATGGATTCAAGGTGAAATCAAAGGAAGGAGAGCTGGTATGCCTATTGAAGAGATCTCTATATGGACTTAAACAGTCCCCAAGGCAATGGTATAAGAAAATCGATTCAGTAATCACTAAGTTTGGTTATGTCAGATCCAACTTTGACACTTGTCTATACTTCACAAATTTGAAGTCACAAGCTGCTACTTTCTTACTAATCTATGTCGATGATTTGTTAATCATGGGAAAGGATCAAAATCAGATAAACAAGCTCAAGCATGTTCTGAACAGTGAATTTGAAATGAAAGACATGGGGGCAGCAAGGAAAATACTTGGCATCGAAATTTTAAGAAACAGAAAAGAAAGAAGCCTGATGCTAACTCAGAGATCATACATTGAAAAGGTAATAAAGAAATTCAACATGCAAGGTGGAAAGGAAACTCAGATTCCCTTAGCTGGCCATTTTATTCTGTCTACAGAACAATCACCAAAGGATGATCAGTCAAAGAAGAAAATGGAAGAAATCCCTTATGCCAAAGCAATTGGCAGTGTTATGTATGCTATGATAAGCACCAGGCCAGACATTGCATATTCAGTAAGCATTCTGAGCAGGTTTATGTCAAACCCTGGTGAAGACCACTGGACAGGTTTAAAATGGCTATTGAGATATCTGAAGACAAC